>NC_134487.1:227606667-227754987 GCF_040206685.1 Ascaphus truei
CTAGTGTGTGAGGGTGCGGGCCCCGCTGGTGGGTGCATGGCGGTTTAGCTTGTGGGAAGGCTGGAGGCTCCCCGTGTCCCCCCCACCGGCCACCCCAGGGGACAGTCAGCCGCGCTCCCCCCCGTGGCCAAGCAGGGTTAAGGGCGCGAGGGGGGAAGACGCGCCAAGGGGGAAGGTAGAGGTGAGTTGCGGGTGAGGGGGGGTGATGGTGGGGAGGTGAGCTGTGGGTGAGGGGAGGTGAGCTGTGGGTGATGGTGGGGGGGGCATGTTCTGAATGTGAAGGTGGCAATGAAGAGTGCGTGCGCAGGAAAGGTGAAATGTAGTGATGTTTAAAAATTTTATTAGGTGAAGGGGCAAATGTGTAAATGTGAAGAATAACATAAACAGTGTGTGCGTAGGTGGCATTTGAATTAGGTGAAGGGCCAATGTGAAGTGAAGGCATAGGCGGGTGGCCATTTTGAAATGGAAATTAAGAGTGCGTAGGTGAACGTGGCAATGTGAAGTGAAGGCATCGGCAGGCGGCCATTTTGTAATGGCAATTAAGAGTGTGTAGGTGATCGTGGCGGGAAGGCATAGGCGTGCAGCCTATTTGTAATGGGAATTACAGTATGTGAAGTGGGAAGGCAGTTGAAGGCGGACATTTTGTGGATGGTGATATTTTTATTATGAGAAGTGCGTAGATGTAAAGATTGTGAATACAAATTTTTCTATGCAGCGTGCGTAGGACGGAAGTGTGGTGTGGAGGGCGTTGATTACAGCGGGGCGACGGTATGCATTTTCAAAGTGAAGGGATAGGCCAGGCGGGCGTGTGTGCGGAGCTTTTCAAAGTTAAGGGAGAGTGCAGGCTATGGCGGCCATGTGTGCTATGCATTTTTATTACGTGAAGAACCAAGCTGCACGGCTATCTGCGCGGTTAAGTGAAGGGAGAGTGCAGGCAGAGGGAGTGTGTGCGGCGGGCGTGTGTGCGTGCCGGGCATGTGTGCGGAGGTGAAGAGGACGGAGGTGTGGTGTGGAGGGCGTTGGTTACAGCGGGGCGACGGTATGCATTTTTTAAAGTGAAGGGAGAGCCCGGGCAGGCGTGTGTGCAGAGCTTTTCTAAGTGAAGGGAGAATACAGGCAGAGGGAGTGTTGCTATGGCGGCCGTTTTTGTTAGATGAAGAAGCCAGCTGCGCGTCTAAGTGAAGGGAGAGTGCAGCCAGAGGCAGTGTGGAGCAGGCAGGAAGGTTAAATATTATACAGGGGTGATAGTCTCAGGTGTGAGTGTGTGTGTAGACAGGGGTGACAGTGTGAGATCGATTAAACTTACCAAGGACTCCGCAGAGGTTCTCTGGGGGTATGGTGTGTCAGTGTGAGTGTGTGACAGTGAAGTAGGTGTGTGTCAGTGATGTCACTGTACCTTTTGGCCAATGAGAGTCGTGTGGGAGGCTGACTATTGGCGGGCAGACACAGGGACCAATGTCTGTGTGTGTGTACTGTATGTGTGTGTCACAGTGGAGCGTACCTCTTGGCCAATGAGAGTCGGGGGGGGGTGCGGGCAGACCCACGGACCAATCAGATTCACCACATCTACTAACAATCTCACAATTTTCAATTATATAGATATAGATAGTATGAGTGGTTTTCAAATTTTGCATTCAAAGTACTGTACGTTTGTGTGCATTTTAACACCTGTAATTCGATGAATGTTTGTCTTTTATTACTATATATTTTAAGTATCACCCAAAACTGAAGGCATATAAATTACTTGTTTTTAAAGATCCATGACAGTTTACTTGATATACTGTACAGGTATACCTCCTATGTCTCTATATGCTTAATAAAATTAAGCTTGCAATACACTATTTTACCTTAGTTAAAAAATACTCTTTATTTATTATTTATTTATTTATAAAATATTTTAACAGGAAGTAATACATTGAGAGTTACCTCTCGTTTTCAAGTATGTCCTGGGCACAGAGTTAAGACAAATAATACATGGTTACAAATACAGTTACATAAATGAGCAGGGTATACATTATATACAGTACAAGACATTGCATGCACAGTTAAAGATAATATATATTATGGGCGTATGAAACAGTTACAGACCAGATTAAAATGTGTGACATCCTTAGATTTGAAAGAACTTAAACTGGTGGTGGATGTGAGAGTCTCTGGTAGGTTGTTCCAGTTTTGGGGTGCACGGTAAGAGAAGGAGGAACGTCCGGATACTTTGTTGAGCCTTTGGACCATGAACAATCTTTTGGAGTCTGATCTCAGATGATAGGTGCTGCAGGTGCTGACATTAAACTATAATAAAAACATGTACCTGCTAAATAGTAATAGCTGTTTTAGTACTTAAATATTTCTAAATAGCTCCCAAACTTCCATACTCCCACAGCTGCCCTGAGGGCTTATCAGCAGCCGTTTCTTAGCTCCAAGATAAAGAGAGGAACTACTTGGTTGAATTTACCTTATGTCTACTTTATCTGTCCCTTATAAATACATTAGTTGGTGCAAGGAAGGGAGTGTAAATAAAATCTTATTGTTTGAATGGAGTAACAATGTACAATCACCCACTTCATTAGAATCCCTATTGTAAATAAATACAATTAAGCATATTCATTAATTTTTAAAAATAATTTAAAAAAAATCTAGTTTCATTAAAATGCACGTCACCTAGTGAAAATGATTTAGAGAAATCAGTGCCATTAGTTCAGAATAATCCAACTAAAATTGTGCCTTTCAGAAACATGTTCCAGTTTTTGAAAAGGTATAATATATTTTATTATTATTTTCCTGGAAAGTCTAATTATTTGAACAGTATATACAGTACTTTGTAGCATAATTCTTAGAGAGAGTTCTGTTTAGTTGAGTGCCCATTGACTTATATGCCTCCAACCCATCAGATACCTGGGAAGTAACCTAAATTAAATATGAAAAAGTACTGATTTAAATATGCAAATATACCTTTTCCGTGTATCTCAGGTGTGTTTCATTTGGATTATAAAGTAAATGACTCTATTTGGAGGCATATAAATCAATGAGTTCTCTACTCAATAGGACTTTGTCTCCTCCCTACACAGTTGCGACACTTTTGACAGCTCTACTCCTCAGGTATATAAAAGGAAACTTATCAAAATGTGGCGCTCTAAATTATCAGTTAATACACAGTGATACTGGTGCAAAATATATGCGAAGGGGTATATTTTTAAACAGTGATACTTATACAAATCAATGGTAAGATGCAGCTGTGACCCGGTGGAGGTTGCTCGGTCAATCCTCGTGATGTGGAGTATGAAGAAGTGTCCGGGAAGCGCAATATGTGAAAAGAAATACAAGTCGTGATAGTGCAATATTGTTAAAATTAAGATCTGGATGTAATATCTTGGCTCAATAGTTAATACTCACAAACGTGAGAGAGTATAAGGCACATAAAGGTATCTTTTAGGATGCTGCTCACTCGGTGGACAGGAGATGCAGAACCCAATGTTCCCCCAGATATGTGGACTCCCAAGGACCTTAATAAAAGATACAACTGGACATAGTGCAGACCGTCTGTACAATTTATATTGGATAAGTGAAAAAGGGAGTTACACTCACATGGTATCAGTTAAAAACAAGCATTTAGATCTCTCTGGATCTCGCTGGCCAGATGGATGATGTCTCCTCTTCCCCTCTCTCGTGGCGTGCGTTCCAGCGGTGCGTTCCACTCAACCGGAAGTGATGTCATCCGATACGTCCACTTCCTGGGGTTTCGGCCGGCGCTGGAGAAAAACGTCACTCTACGCGTTTCACCACATAGGTTTCATCAGGAGTGACGTTTCAGTGGATAGGAGCGGTGTATATACCCTAATTCTGGGTCTCATTAGTCAGAAAAACACCTGATACTACTTTAACTCATAGTATGCATCTGTGGCTATAATGAGCTATACAAAATGCTATCTCTCTATTGCACACATATGAAATTTATAAGTTAACTCATATATATTGCGCAAATAACATTTTAGTATGCAATTCTTAAAAATACAAATCATTTATACAATCATTTTAAAATACATCAGGTTTGTTAAAAATATATTTGTTAAAAATATATATATATATATATATATACTATTTAATCTTCAGTGCAAATTTTAACAATAAAAAATATAGACTTTGAATATAAAATACACTGCCTAAAAACACTTTAAAATAGTTAAAAACAGGTATTACAAAGAAATTATCTCTAAACTGGAGGTATATATGTGGAAAGTGCTGGGCAAGAGGCATATTTCTAAAAATGAAAAGATAAAATGTTAGTGCATTATAAAATCACAGGAAAGGTTTAAGATCAAATTCCAAATTCAAACCGGATGGAGATATAGTTTTTAGTTCGAACATCCAGAAGGATTCCCTTTTAATCAATGCATTATTTCTGTTTCCTCCTCTCCAATGGGGCATAACTTGTTCGATTGCTTTAAATTTTAACCCCTTGTGGTCCGCATTATGTACCATCAAGAAGTGGTTTGGAACACTATGTGTGGTCATTTTTCGTTTAATATTTCCTATGTGTTCCAAAATGCGTGTTTTTAGGGGTCTTATAGTTTTCCCTACTGTATATACTGTAGACCACAGTCACATTCAATCAGATAAATAACGAAATTGGACCTACAGTTTAAATGTTGTTTTATACTATATACCTTTTTTGTGATGTTAGATTCAAAGGTATTAGTATTCTTGCAACTGTAATGGCAAGCAGTGCAGAATTTGCAATCAAAGAACCCTTTCGGTGGTTCTAACCACGTCGGGTTTTTATTTACAGTAGGACTTCTCAAAGCACTAGGTGCTACAAATTTCTTTACATTCGGTGCTTTTCTATATACCATTTGAACCTTGTTGGGCAGTGCAGTTCCTATAATGGGATCATTTCTCAATATAGACCAGTGGCTGTTCAATATATCATTTATTTTGTGTGCATCCCTATTATACTGAGTAATAAAGGGTACCCTTAGCTTATCATCTTCCCCACTTTTTTCTCTGGGGATCAACATAGACTCTCTGGATATTTGTCTTGTTTTATCCAACGCTTTTTGGATGACATTTGGCCTGTAGTTCCGTTCTGCAAACTTCCTGGACAGTGTAGTTGATTGTTCTTCATACACTTTGTTATCAGTGCAATTTCGTTTAAGTCTACAGTATTGGCCATATGGAATGTTGTTAATCCATTTATTAAGATGGCAACTGGACTGCAGGATGTAATTATTTGCATCCACATCTTTGAAGAAATTTTTTGTTTTAATAACATTGTTTTCTATATAAATTGTTAAGTCCAGGAAGTTTACAGTGGTTTTACTTACAATGGAGGTGAATCTGAGATTTAACTCGTTATTGTTCAGATACAAAAGAAATGTATCCAGATCCTCCAATGTACCCTTCCAAACAAAGACAATATCATTAATGAACCTCCGCCATGTGACCAAATTTGCCCCCAGACCTATCCAAGACCATATATACTGATCTTCCCACATGGCCATCAATAGATTGGCATAGCTGGGGGCAAATTTGGTCCCCATGGCGGTTCCACATAATTGCAGGAAAAACTCATCACAAAACCAAAAAAAATTTTTTGTTAGGACAAATTCAATACATTTTATAAGAAAGTCTATCTGTGTCTCTGGGATTTTCCCATCTTTCTCTAGAAACATTCTAACTGCTTGGCAACCATCCTCATGTTTTATAGATGTATATAAAGCGGTTACATCGGTGGTCACCAATATATAGTTTTCCTGCCATTCTATGTTCCTAAGGGCCCTGATTATATCACTATTATGACAGAATTTATTGACAGTTATTTACAGGACATTGTGAAACAACAAAGATCTTACTTAAAAGATACCAGTGATATAATCAGGGCCCTTATATAGAAAACTATAAGACCCCTAAAAACACGCATTTTGGAACACATAGGAAATATTATACGAAAAATGACCACACATAGTGTTCCAAACCACTTCTTGATGGTACATAATGCGGACCACAAGGGGTTAAAATTTAAAGCAATCGAACAAGTTATGCCCCATTGGAGAGGAGGAAACAGAAATAATGCATTGATTAAAAGGGAATCCTTCTGGATGTTCGAACTAAAAACTATATCTCCATCCGGTTTGAATTTGGAATTTGATCTTAAACCTTTCCTGTGATTTTATAATGCACTAACATTTTATCTTTTCATTTTTAGAAATATGCCTCTTGCCCAGCACTTTCCACATATATACCTCCAGTTTAGAGATAATTTCTTTGTAATACCTGTTTTTAACTATTTTAAAGTGTTTTTAGGCAGTGTATTTTATATTCAAAGTCTATATTTTGTATTGTTAAAATCTGCACTGAAGATTAAATAGTATATATATATATATTTTTAACAAATATATTTTTAACAAACCTGATGTATTTTAAAATGATTGTATAAATGATTTGTATTTTTAAGAATTGCATACTAAAATGTTATTTGCGCAATATATATGAGTTAACTTATAAATTTCATATGTGTGCAATAGAGAGATAGCATTTTGTATAGCTCATTATAGCCACAGATGCATACTATGAGTTAAAGTAGTATCAGGTGTTTTTCTGACTAATGAGACCCAGAATTAGGGTATATACACCGCTCCTATCCACTGAAACGTCACTCCTGATGAAACCTATGTGGTGAAACGCGTAGAGTGACGTTTTTCTCCAGCGCCGGCCGAAACCCTAGGAAGTGGACGTAGCGGATGACATCACTTCCGGTTGAGTGGAACGCACCGCTGGAACGCACGCCACGAGAGAGGGGAAGAGGAGACATCATCCATCTGGCCAGCGAGATCCAGAGAGATCTAAATGCTTGTTTTTAACTGATACCATGTGAGTGTAACTCCCTTTTTCACTTATCCAATATAAATTGTACAGACGGTCTGCACTATGTCCAGTTGTATCTTTTATTAAGGTCCTTGGGAGTCCATATATCTGGGGGAACATTGGGTTCTGCATCTCCTGTCCACCGAGTGAGCAGCATCCTAAAAGATACCTTTATGTGCCTTATACTCTCTCACGTTTGTGGTATTAACTATTGAGCCAAGATATTACATCCAGATCTTAATTTTAACAATATTGCACTATCACGACTTGTATTTCTTTTCACATATTGCGCTTCCCGGACACTTCTTCATACTACTCCTCAGGTAGTATGTCAGAGCCATACAAATTATACTGCAGACCTTTTTTTTGGCTTGATTAGATTCAGATACCAATATTACTATTTAGTCATACATGTATTTATATTTAGGCAGTATTTACTGTTTAGTGTTAAGGTGACTGAAAATTAACAAATTAAACTTTCTAAATGTTTTACTAATTTAAAAAAAAATTGTACTTTGCTTTGCAAAGATGTTGAGCTTAGGAAAGATGAAAGGTACAGCTCTGGTGTGCACTTAACCTACATGTATGTACTTTTTGTTTTCTTGGAAGCTTTGCCTCATCTATCAGGATTTTCCTTTAGTGGTAATAACACTTCCTTTGTTACCATCTAAACCCACTCCTAAAGCACTCCCACAGTCTTGTCATCTTGACCAGGAAGGTCAGCTTAATTAAAAAGGTATTTGTGCAAAATCCTTGAGCTCAAAATAACTCATTTTGAAATGTCTCAACCTTTTACGCATATCATATCAATTGTCTCAAGGAAATAATGTATTGGACGGCTCAGTGCTGAGAAAACAACTTATTGGTTATTAAAATACATAAAACTGGGTTCAAATTTACATATCCCATATGCAATGAAATATTAAGTGTAACGGGTATTCCCCCCCCCCCCCCCAATCGCAGATTTAGTGTGGGGTGAAGGAGAACATACAATGTTACTCGGGTGTGGTGCGTTACCTGTTGGCTCGCAGGAGGGCTGAGCTTCCGCCACGGGGAACCTGGGGCAATTATACTAGGGGTAACCACTTACTCAATTCAGCGCCTCCACCTGCGATGGCTCCCACCAGAGGGGGAGTGGTTCCTCGCAGGACAATCAATAATAACATACACGGTGAGGTATAATAACTAAGGACTTTACTAACATGCAAACAACATATATCACTACAATACAATAATATAACCTGTGTCCCTCTCTAGAGGAGACACCTACTGCGTCGCGCAGGACGCTTCCCCAACACCAGGTGATCCCACCCAGTGTCCCGAGAATCCCACCCAATGTCCCGCACTCTTGGAGAGAACGTGGGTGACTGCGCAGTCACAGTTACACTAAGGGGCCCGTTGGTGCACTTATGCCTGTATGGTACCTGCCGAGCACTCCGGTACTCAGATCAGCAACTGGCTTCGCAAAGGGTCAGACGTGTGATGAATCCGTCTGATCCTCCAACCAAACTCCTTTGTACGCAGACCGCCAGGGCGGTCTCCCTCTGGAATAGTCTCTGCGGACCCCAGCGTGGGTCCGAACCGCTTCACAGGGACCGCAGCGTCCGCTGAGTCCCTAACTAACACTTGGTACTAACGTGACAGGAACCCTAACCTAGGGCCTGTCCCTGTGGTACCGCAACCTAAAGTGGCTTTGGGGAAAACTCCTAGAGGCCTACCGGGGTTAATAACCTGCCCCACTCCCCTAACTCTTCCCAGCCTTGACTGTACTTACTAAGACCTAACGAGTCCCAGCGCTTACAGCAGCAAGCTGTAGCTCACTGGATGCTGCAGCCAACGTGCTGCGCAACAAGGTGCCTGCCTGTCAGACCTCACAGCACTAACAGCCGTGACTCTGACAAGGCAGCACTCTATACTAAGGGCAGCGTCCCTATCTTGGGCCTCCCTAAGCACTTACCCACTAAACTAGTGGGGAGTTGGGGCCTACCTGGGGTGTAGGTACCTATATGGGGCAGGAGCTGCACTCGCTCCCCGCACCCTTCCTTCCCTCACAGCTCCCTGACTCCAACTCTCTGTAACTGTCCTTTCCCAGCTCCCACTAATGTAAGTGGCAGGGTCCCTAACCTGAGGGCTGCCCCTGGCAACACTCACCTTACTGGGGAGCTGAGCTATTTCAGGCCCTGGGGGTGCTGGCCTAGTACAGGGAGTCCCTGACTCCTGTACCCTACCTCCTTCCCTGGGCTGCTCCGGTCTCTGACTGCCCAACGTGCTGCAACTGACAAAAACCCTGTCTGCACACAACATTGTTGCAACTCTGCAGCATGAGAATCTGCCAGCTCTATTGGCTTCAATGCTGCCTGTGACAAGGGTGAAAGTGCAGTCCCCAGAGACTACTGGGAATTGTAGTCCTTGGCAAAGCTCTTTTCTATGGGGACCGCGTGCGCGATCTTTACTGCGCATGGGCGAAGCTCGCGCCAAAACCAAGAGGGCAGTGTCCGCCGGGAGAAGTTGCCGTCCCCTTCCTCCACTGCCACAGGGGTAAGGCAGGGGGCAAAGGAAGATCAGGGGAACCGGGGGTGACGCCCTTACATAAGCATATCCCAATGTAACCGTGTTTCCCCCACCCAATCTCACATAGGGTGTCCTAGGGTGTCTAAGGCTCAGGCTACATATCTCAGTGTGGTGCGTACCTGCTGGCAACAGGGGGCCTTGAGACTCCCATGATGACATGGGGGAGGACAGGACAGGCTTCTGGGGTTTTGACTCTGTCTTCTCTACTTGTGCAGCGCTTCCATCTCCTGCAGCCCCCAACAGTATGGGGTGAAGTACTCACAGAAGAAATACCTTCCCCTACTCCTGATACACTTCACTCTCAGGCAGGAGTTTCCATAAAAGTGCAAGCTCTTTATTTGGCTCTTCACAGTCACAGCAGACAGTTGCACGGCAGACTGTCCTCCAATAGGATGTCCCTGACACCACTCCAAGCCTATGGCACCCAGAGTGGGTCTAGCTCTTCCCTTACCCCCTAAGCAGGGTAGGAGGTATGTGGTGTGCACTCTCCTACCCCAGAGGGAGGCCTCAAAGCTAGCCAGTCCTGGCAGCTCGGTCTATGCCACCCTTGTCCTTTCCACTCCAACGACAGACTCTCAAAGACCATTAAATAGAAAGCGACAATACCCTAAGTAGCTCCAATAAGCACCGCCCCTGTTTCTCTTGATTGGACACAGAGTCTGGTGACCACCTGCCTTCACTGCCTCAGTGTATTGCCTGAAGTGGGGAAAACCCATGATGACATCTGGCAAACCTGCCCTTATGCAGGGATTACTGCCAGGAGGAGGATAGAATAATAGCCCAAATCTACCAGGGCTACACCAATTTATAGTTAGTAAAAGAACATGTTGGGCATATAATTTCCAATCAACAAAAATGGAACATGACAAACCTTTAAAATACTGCAAATGCAACCACACATTGGCTCTTATTCCATATGATTTGAATATTTTCTTCTTGTCCATGTTTTCTCTTGACCCTGGATGTCTTTTTTTCAGATTACGTGAAGCATGGCATTCCCTGGAACTGAACCCCTTTACTCTAGCCTCTAGGAACCTGAGATATTTCAGTTTGAATTTGCTTGTCAAAAATCAGGATGGGTTCCTGTGAGCTTGGAGTACTGTGATTTAGCTCCAGCAGTGCAGATTGCTTCTTTAAAAATTACCTTTCTAGTACTTCACAGCAATCTGAATGCGTGTTCTAGTCTCACATTTGAAATTGAAGGTATAAACACATTTATGTATACAGTTTAGTGATTATAGGTTCATTCAAACCTATGTTGTATTGATTTGTCATAATGCACAATATTTTCTTTGAATTACTGCGTTTAATTGATGTCTTGTTTATTGTCCTTCACTGATAAAATAGACAAAATGATTTGTTCTTCACTGAGAATTAGCAAAGCCTTACAGTGATAGAACAATAAAATATTAAATTAACTAACTACTTTTTTAATTGTCTTTTTCTTCTTTTTCAGAGGAACAATGCCTAGGAGACAAGTTAATGTTTTGTCATATGGAGGTCTTGGCTCGTTACTGTTCCATGCCCAGCTATAGTAGGCTGTGTTGCAAATCGTGCAATTCGTCTCAAATTCTTACTGACTCTACTATTGTCAAAAATAATGACATTGAGAATCTTGCACCTCCAGTTCCAACATCTACAAATGTTCATCTTATAAATTCTACTTTAATACCAACTCTTCTTTACAACATTAATGCATCACACATCAATTTGACTGAAAAACGGCGAGACGTGAATGCAGTAAATTTTTCATATAAAATGAATGGGGCTGACAATGAGGTTTCACAACAAAACACCATACCTCAAAGAAGATCCACGTTTGAAAAGACGAGGAACCAGAGAATTCAGCAGTTAATTGCTGAGAAAATAAAACAGGAAACAATGAGGAAGCTTAACTAATTTCAATATATGTACATGTCACTTTTTTTCTTTTTTAGAGACATATGGAAAAACCCAAAGAATTTCCTTTATATAGCAGCTAGATAAAAAAAATATGGTGCTATACTACAACTATAAACTGTTTAAGGGTCATATTTATAAACCAGTGCTACACCATAACACAACTTTCAATTCCAGAAGACACCTTAATGCTCATTCACTTAAAGGAATCTTCCGGCACAGGGTTGTGTTTTATAGCATATCACCATTTAGTAAATATAGGCATAAATACCTAGCATTATAATATTGATGAGTTATTGTGGTGCCAAAGAGTTCAAAAGCAATATATGCATTGTTTAAAAAAAAAAAAAAAAAAAAAATCTATATTAGTTTGTCATCAATTGCCTTCAAAATTGATAATTTAAGGTCAACATTCATGAGTTGTTCATGTAAAGTTCCACAATTTATATGTACAATCAGAAATGTTTGCAATATAAAATCTTCGCCTGTGCTACTGATTATTGTAAACTGATTTTCAAATGTTTAATTCCAGATTATCTGCATTGATGGCTCCATAAGGGGAACTGGATGGAATTATTGTTTACATTTATCAGTATCTTTTTATGAACTAGGTATAACACTACATAAACAATACTCAAAACGTTAGCTGTAGGTTTAAATTACACTGCTTGCTGTATTATAATCTTATATGTCTATGTTTGGCTCCAAAAGTAAATTTGTTCGTTATAGATTAACATTTTAAATTCTGAAGCAGAAAATGTTAATCAAACTTGAGAATCAATATATTGAAGAGAAAACAACAGTTTTGCACTTATTTCTAAAATTGATTTTGCTAGGTTGGGATAAAAAATGATACCTTTTAAATGCTGTTTTTTGTTGCACAAAACATTTCCTTAGCAAAGGCCCTTTTTCTGGCTGCCTTCGCACAGGACAATGCAATCTCGTGTATATTTCTTATGTATGTCAAAAAAGAGCAGAGAATATGGTGCTCAAAATGCAACTTCCCTTCAGTTAATTTTAACTTGAATAATTTTAATCCGAGATGTTGTTTTTAGACTGCTGGTCTTGCTTCTCTTGTATTAGTACTCTGCTGACATTTGAATTTTTGGAAAGCAGAGACCAGTTGTGTATGATAAATAGTAAATTCTAAGTTATCAAATTAAGGGATCAGGGTATCAAGCTGGCTATAAACAATGTTTTGTATCTCAGTTAAAAAAATGATACTGTCACCTGTTTACCAAGTTTTATATTTTTTATGTAAATCAAACGATATACTTCAGTTCAATCATTGTACATTTTCTTGACAGACAAACAAATGGAGTAACATTACTTCATGGAATATACAATTGTTATCAATTGCTATTGTGTGTGTTAACTAGCTTTTCCTTTACTTCTTCTTATAAATGTGCATTCAGATCAAGTAAGACAATATTGCTGTTATTGAACATATATTCTTTTTAAAGTCAACAATATTGTTTTGTATTCAGTAATCACCACTGGAAAAAAAAGACATTTTAATGTTTTCTCAAAGTAACAAATGATCAAAAAACATTGGTATGGTTAGATAACCAAAAAAGAGAAACTTTGCTCCAGGTTTTTTCTTAAGGATGTGAAACTAACAATATGGTGGTGCTCCCCCCAAAGATTCAAAAGTTAGAAGAAAAGGCCAAAAGGGGGAAAATAGAACTTTTGTAAAGCTTCCAAAATTATGGTAAGCAATGGACTTTAAACTTCAGATAGATATTTGCCTGGAGGTATATGACCCAAAGCAGACACAGACAGTGTGCCAGTACAGAATGAGTGCCCACAGTCTGGAAATAGAAACATGCAGACACAGAACGTACTGGAATACCCAGAAGATGAGACTGTGCCAGTGATGTGAGCTAGGAGAGATAAAAGATGAAACACACTTCCTGCTGCGCTGCACAAAATATTCTGAAGTGAAGAGTGTCCACTTGGAGAAACTCACAGCTCCTATGCAGAACTTTAATAATATAGAAGAGAACCAAAAAATAGTGATCCTCCTAGGAGAAGATGAAACCACAGTAGAACTGGCTACACAGCACCTGTCACAGGCTGAGAGGTGCCCACTAAACCCACATCCCTGTATGTAACTGTTACCCATGTACTGTGTAAACTTTATACCCTACCCGCTGTTATTCATGCTTTGGCAATACTGAAATATTTTTCTGTAATGCCAATTAAGCTTATTTGATTGGATTTGATATCAGAAACCAGTCAAAAATATACCCCCAAAGTGCATATGAAAAAAATATTTTAATTCCACTTCATCCAAATGCAAGTAATCCATATACCCTAAACATTGTACACATAAAGTAAAACATCACTTTAATAAAATAAATATTTACAAACCAAATACAATTAAAATATTGGGAAGAGGTCTGTACCATTCATCGATATCCTTATTAACACAGGAGAAATAGTTTACATCATATCCAGACTGTTCCATTCTGTTATAGATTCCAGCAAAATATAAAAGAGTTTCTACTTTATCCACTTCCATCTTCACAGCCAATAGGCATACTGAGTTCTCGTAATATTGAGCCCAGGTTTCCATGTTCTAATGATTACATTCCTCAGGTGTTAGTATCATCATACTTCTCTACAGGCCTGGATGCAGACAGTGTTACCATCCTCCAAACATCCTGGTCATATTTTCACCCCTTTGTATGTCTGTTATTTCCATAAAGCTGAATTATAGATGCTCAGCAATGACTGGTGTTCAAAACGTTAAAACTGAGAGGAAAAATCTCTTATTTTATAATGTAGAACGGAAAAAAGGAATGATTTAAGATT
The DNA here is from genome assembly GCF_040206685.1 of Ascaphus truei. Lineage (NCBI taxonomy): Eukaryota > Metazoa > Chordata > Amphibia > Anura > Ascaphidae > Ascaphus > Ascaphus truei. The sequence continues at coordinate 227,620,813 of NC_134487.1, forward strand.
TGTGTGTGAATCTGGTCATTGGAGGGAGTTACGAAATGTTTTACAAAAGTATTGAAAAGGTTTTATTGCAAGACCCTGATTTAAGAAAAAAAAATATCTGGGCTCATACAGTATCTTCAAATAACAGTCAAAAGATCTGCAAATTTACAAGATCTCTGGGTTAAAAGTAATTTTTCTCCCAGTATTACTGCACCGACACACTTTATTCGAGCAAATACCCGGTATGTACCTGGCAGATACCTGGAATGCGCCACTCCTCACCTCTGACAAGCCCCGTTGCATTTGCCTTCCCAGCCTGGGTTCATGCCTGGCTGACGGGCGGCTGATCTGTTAAATGATAATGATTAGGATTTAATAGGCTGCAATGCTTCGCGTGTCTACCAAATGGCATAAATTCCTGAATTGTAATGCATTATATATTTATATACTGTGCAGTATTGCAGCCAGAGGGAATAAAATGCTTCAATCCCTGCTTGGAAAATACCTCAATGCACTCGGGCAGAAAACAGTCACAAACCTCAATACACCCGGGTATACCCGAATTCGTGGGACTAGCCAAGCTCGAATAAAGTGTGTCGCCAGTGTACTAGTAATATTTTTTATGAGAACTCTACTAAAACATATGGCTGTTACCTTTGTGGAAATTATAAGGTGTGTACCTTTGGCAAACCTATTAAAAATGTTATGGATGTACTTGGCAGAATTCGTTTTGTGATAAAAAAAAGTATTAATTGATAAACAAAACAAGTAATTTATACTTTACACTGTGATTGTAGAATGTATGTGACATATCTAACAATAATACAAAAGGTAGTGTTGCAAGACATTTGTAGTACATATGCAAAGCACTAAAACACTGCAAGCAATAGGCTTTGATAGCTTTTCATTGGGATAAGTGGAGGAGATATTGACAAGAGATTGCTGCAGCGAGAATCAAAATGGATTCATGTGTTGAATAGCTGACCTCCATGTGCCCTCAATGAGGAAATTAAATATACATTGTTTCTTTAAACGTGACATCATTTTTGAAGATCTCGATATGTGCAGTGTTTATTGTTGAACATGGATCTGCTTAAAGTTTGATATGTGATATACGTGTAATTCCAGTTATGCAATATAAAACATCTAGAAGGAAGTTCAGTATCCCAGAAGAAGCCCACAAGGATGGGCGTTACACATGCCGGACAGTGGACAACACCTGGAGAGAGTTCTGGCATCTGACACTATAGACTCAAAAGGGAAGCTACAAAAGACAGCAAATAATTCAATATCAGAATAGTGAAAGAAGCTTAAAAGAAAAGCTAACTAATTAAGGCCTTTTTAAATCAATACCGACTAATTATTGAACTGGTTGGCAATCCCACAGAATGTCTGATTAATGGTGGAAACACTATGCAGGGCATTTGGGGACATTAAGTTTCTCCGTGTAAAGTCCAGTAGCACACCTTGATTGGGGTGCCGACTTCAGGAGTTATGTTGAATTGTGATAGTATAAATATATGTATTTGCTACCAATTTGAATAACAGTAATTGCTGAGCATCTATAATCAAATTTTATGGGGAAAATGGAAATATAAAGGGATAAAAATATGACCAAGATGTTTGAAGATGGTCTGAGTCCAGCCCTAAATATGATGATATTAACCCATGCGGAAATGAACATGTAAACCTGGGTTGAATATTACGTGAACTGAGTATGCTTATTGACTGTGAAGATTGAAGTGGATAAAGTAGAGTGTTTTATTTTTGCTTGAATTTATAAATCAGGATGGAGCAGTCTGAATATGTGTACTTTTTCTCCTGTGGTATTTTGGGTATTTTAATTGGCTTTGGTTTGTACAGTATCTTAAATATGTTTGATTAAAGTGATGTTTCATTTGATTTGTACACTGTTAACGTCATGTGGATTATTCAAATATGGGTTAAGTTGGCTTAATATTTGTTTTTCACATGTACGTTAATTAATCGGAGATATATTTCTTACTGAGTTTCTTATATCTATCTGTAGTTTACTGTCTATGACTTATAATAATTTTGGAACATGGGCAAGAGTGCTACATTTACCCCCTTTTTTTGTTTTCTTTTTGTACCTCTTGATTAACATTATCCTCTACAGGGACTTAGCTTCAGTGGCATCCCACTGACATTAGACTTTCAGGCATTTGCAGTCATGTGATCTCTTCAGGAACTACTGTATCACATGGCTGTAACTGCCAACCAGAGACAAGAAAAGAAGTGACGTCCACTTTAGTTTTGATCTCACCAATGGAGTGATTATGCAGCCGTATCATCCCCTAAAAAATGAGAAATATAATCCTATGACATACCTGGTACATGAATATGGCTTCTGGCATGCCAGAGCTTGTGACGAGTCAGGTACTATAAGACATAGAAAAGGTTAAATTATTAAACATATAGGGATCAATTTACTAAGACTTCTGGCTTAAAAACTGGGGCATACTCAGTATTAAAAAGAGCACCATATATACAGTATGATGAAAAAGCAATCCCATTGAAATCAATTGGAGTTTTTCCTTTAATAAGTTTGCTCAAATTCTTTTGCACTGGATATGTTCCAGTTTGCAGCCATGATACTTTAGTAAATATCCCCCATTGGGATCAATGCAGCGAAAGATCGAAAGGGAAGGGAGAAAGACATATTTCTTTATTGCTACTGTACTAGGGGATTTAAACTAATGTGCTTAGTTACAAAAGCATTGCATTTAGCAGTGGGTTACATGCTGGTAAACCCCAGTAGCTTCCATCTTGTAGAGATGAAATTGTTTTGGCTGCAAATATTGTTGCTTTCTTGATTTATTTATTTTGTAAGAATCTATACCTATTATTTTATAAGATGATCTTATAAGTATATCTGTGTTTTTTGGTGAAATGCAAACCTAAATTAGCTGGAATAGTTGTGCACATCTCAATTCAGTCAAACAACTATACACCAAATCTCATGGTGACACGCGTTAAAGCAGCAAAACACCATGCACTACATCTTTTTTTAGTTATTGGATTTGAAGAAGAGGGTCTCCAGAGCTGAACTGTGTTAATTTCAGCTCCGCGGATGCCCTGCTTCCAGAGATACTTACCTCCGTAGAGGGGTGTCGGAATCTCTGCAGCCAGGGAACTTGTGTGCCTAATAAAATGGTGGCTTAAATGACCTGGAAATTGACACTCACTACAAAAGTAGGTATCTCTGGAAACATGGGGTACTCGGAGCTGAAATTAACACAGTTCAGCTCCAGAGATCCCGTGCTTCAATCCTAGAATTAAAAAGAAAAAAAAAAAGATGTAGTACATGGGGTTTTTCTGCTTTAATCAAAAAGGTTGCAAGGTTTTTTTTTTAAAACAGTAATTAACGTATCTACGAATTGACTTTCTTAACGTCAATTTAATGCCAGAATGACATTTTTTTAGCTTTATACATTACATCCCCCTAAGTGTTTTTAAAACAGAAGAGGCTATGTGCAAACCACTAAAACACAATGTTGCAAATGTATTAGTTTAAAGCAGCAGGAAAAAAACAAGCTTTTACTTTCTAATATTTTACTTTGTCAGTGGGTCACATATATAAACTTTTATTTTTTCTAAATAAAGCTAATTTCTCATAAGATTAGATGTTTTATTATTCTTTTCCTTTAAATCTCTTGACAATGTGCATTTTAACATCTTTTTTTCTCGTAAGTATAAGTACTTATAAGAAAAAGATAAAGCACTCCCTGTGCTTTATACATTTGTGAAGAGAAGCAGACTTACTGATGCAGCGGCCATTATTCGAACACATCTCGAATCAGTTTTCGTGTTGACCGATGTATTCCATTCGGTATCTCCGCATTTTACCACTATTCATGCCGCGTTCGCGCAATCCGGCACCGGGCAGCCACACACGGTTGATCTGTTTAATTTAATGGTTTCTTGTTTCTTTGGATGCAATTCTTCGCGTATCCGCCATGTGGCAGAAGTTAATGAATTATAATTTGGGTGCTATTCTTTGCGTATCCGCCAGGTGGCAGAAATTAATGAAATTAATTAATTGTATTGAACTGTTATGTGTATGGAACTTTGCTACTTTGTTAGGGTGCAGGTGTTTAAAACATATAGTACCCACGTCTATACTGGTACATACTTACAGTGGCCCATTGTGAATTGACCTTGATTTTTCGAAGACGTTATCCAATTAGGCGTTCTTAATAAAAAACTTTAAATACTCAATGTGTGCCTTTTTTTTTGCATTATTTCCCCGCACAATTGCTGAGTGGATATTATGGCTACACCACAGACGTATAAAAAAACCTGACTTTAGTTATGCATTTTTAATATATTCTGCAATTAATGCTGCAGCAGATCAGATGGCGACTGTATCTGAAATATATGAATATTTCATTTCGAACTACGATTTTACCAAGTTTTCACCTGACGTTCATTGGTGAAAGCGTGCGATAAGAAAAACCTTAAGTAACGATCACTGTTTTTTTCGCATTGCCCCTCCTGCCGGAGAGATTTTCAAGTATTGGGGTGTCATGCCGGAATTTCACAGTATGTTTGACCATGGCAATTTCAAAAGAAGAAAGGTCGGTTTTAACCCATATAAGATTTGTCAATCCCAATCCAGCAATGTGCCGGCAACAGCACCAGCACCGGCCGGTCTGACCGTCAGTGATAACCTGGTGAACGGCAATCCTTTTTACCTGTCCCCGCCAGAATACCTGGAAAATTTCCAGCCTGAGCATGATTTCGTGTACAGGTACCAGCAAGCTGGCATTTACCAGTACCAAAACAATTTCCAGCTTCATCAGCTGTCAACTACAAGTGTAGCAGGCCAGCTGTCACCTGTCAACTATAATGCAGACTTGAGGAATCACAATGAGTCATCACCACCCGTTTGGCAAAGTTTATAATGAAGGTAAATATACAGTAATGTACTACACTGATTGAGTTCAATGTAGTGCATGGGTGACAGGAACTCAGCCACCGTAGCCCTGAAGGCTTCCTGTGACTCGGCCCCACCAACGGATGCAGAAGTGGGAGCTAGCCGTGAGCAGTGGACCGAACTGGACCACAATATGCAACAACTGTTTGTTACATGTAAGTTGCTTTTATTTGTGTTTGATGTTTAAATAAACTATATTACTTACATACGGTTTGCGACTGTCATCCCACATACGGGCGAAGGGGGAGATACTTACCCACAGATAGAAGCAGATGGTGTGACTGCTCAACATACCTCAGAAATTAACAACAAGCTGGCAAAAGATACCATTAAGGGACCTTGACTCACACAGGGCCGTGTGAGTAGCATTTTGACCTTTATTAATACGTATTTCCATATTACTGCATTGAGCCCACTTGCATACACAGCAAGAGATTAGAGCTCTCATGCACTTTTACTAAACATCTGTTTTGTATCACTCTTTCTCTTTCTAACACCTCACTGTGTGCTGACCATACTGTATATTCTATCTGGGAAAAGGGAGACCAAAAAGCGCACCAGCACAAACGGAGCAGGAAGAACCAGAACAAAAAAATGATTAAAAGGGCACTTTAATGTGGCAAAAGACCCATCCAATGCATTTCGAACGTCGCAGCGTTCTTTTTCAAGGAAAAAGAACGCTGCGACGTTCGAAATGCATTGGATGGGTCTTTTGCCACATTAAAGTGCCCTTTTAATCATTTTTTTGTTCTGGTTCTTCCTGCTCCGTTTGTGCTGGTGCGCTTTTTGGTCTCCCTTTTCCCTGTATTGCATTGAGTAGCTGCACAGCCTGCCTGCCTGCCCTACCAGGATGTGAGTATTTGCATATTTTTCAGGGGAACCTGCCAATGAGACATATGGTGAGTGGGTTGCACCACACACAACCTGTCTTCAGGAGGATAGTACCCATTATATGACACAATAGGTACTATATCAATTGTTAGTACCCTGGTACAGTGGTCTGGCTTATTATCATTTTGAGATATACCTGCATTTGAGCGCTTCAGCTATTTTCCATATTGTATATTCTATCTGCACTGCTTCAAAAGGATCAAGGGAAGATCCTGACCTGGTCAAGCTGCCAACCAACAGAAGGGGCCAGTATATCTATTTTTGTATTACCTGGTTAACATCTTATCACTGTGTAAAATGTTGAACATTCTATTTACTAGGGAGCGCCATAGCTATCTTTAGTACCCTTGCAATACCGGTAATAATAGCATATTTGGTTGTTTTTCCCCAGAAAAGAAACTTTGACATCAAGCGGAAAAAGACAAAAGAAGGGATTTGGATGGACCTCTAATATCGCTTTTTTTAAAAGTTGCTTGCGCATTGTTTGCCAAGTTGGCAAACATTTAGTGACAGTGCTATTTGTATTGATAGAACAATTGTGAGCTTTATAGAAAACCTTATACTGTACAGTATGCTGTTTTAATATTCAAATCTTTTTTTACATTGTATAGTACTGTCATCATCATTACTGTTTTACAGTACGTTGCATTGCGCAACTTTTCTTAAAAACACCAAAAATAAAAATGTATATCTTTTATTCTATATGTATTTTTTATTATTCAATGCTTTCAAGTTTTGCAACAGTAAATACTGTATTTCTTTTACTGGTATGCGCATGCGTGTACAGTACTGTACTGTACATCTCATTTGAAAAAAAAATGTAATAACCGGTAAGTGAAATGCCCTTGCATTACATTACAGTATGTGAAGTGCAATGCTTTGTTGAACTGTTCATACGAATTTCAGGTCTGCAATAGGGGGTCGGTCAAAATAGACATTTTATTTTTTAATGCATAATACAGTACAAAAATACAGTAGCTCTTGTCTTTCTCTTCGTTATGGCATTGCGAGATGGGGGAGAGAGGGGGCTGCAGCTCTGAAAATACAGTAGAAAGAAACAATTACTGGTAATTACTGGTACTGCATTTACTGAAAGACATTGGGGGAGGGGGGCGGGAGATTTCTTCACTTTATCTTCACCCACCTAATGTACTGTACAGACATGCGAAACAGAAACACTTTTTTATTTGCACAAACGAATTTCTATACAGTAAATACTGAGAGAGGGTGGGAGAGGGGGGTTTGTGTAAGATACAGTCTGGTTTTTACTGTACATGAACAAAGTACTATAATCTTACACATCCCCCCTTCCTTTTTTCACTGCTGCAGTTCTGAAAATGAAAAGAAACAATTACTGCAGACATGGTTAGTTTGAGTGCCATACAGTATTTACTGTATAGTACCTGTATCATACTTACCTGTGTCTGATTAACCGAAATAAATGATTAAACAATAGCAATATTTCAAAAGATTTTTTTAAAAACACTTTTTTCTCCATGTGCCCTCAATGAGGAAATTAAATATACGTTTCTTTAAACGTGACATCATTTTTGAAGATCTCGATATGTGCAGTGTTTATTGTTGAACATGGATCTGCTTAAAGTTAATATGTGATATACCTGTAATTCAGTTACGCAATATGAAACATCGTGAAGGAAGTTCAGTAGCCCAGAAGAAGCCCACAAGGATGGGCGTTACATACGCCGGACAGTGAACAACACCTGGAGAGAGTTCTGGCATTTGACCCTATAGACTCTAAAGGGAAGCTACAAAAGACAGCAAATAATTCAATACATTATCAGAATAGTGAAAGAAGCTTAAAAGAAAAGCTAACTAATGAAGGCCTTTTTAAATCAATACCTACTAATTATTGAAGTGGTTGGCAATCCCACAGAATGTTTGATTAATGGTGGAAACACTATGCAGGGCATTTGGGGACATTAAGTTTCTCCGTGTTCTCTTCAGGAATGATCACATGGCTGTAACTACCAACCAGAGACAAGAAAAGAAGTGAGGTCCACTTCAGTTTTGATCTCACCAATGGAGTGATTATGAAGCCCGATCATCCCTTAGAAAATGATAAATATTACTATGACATACCTGGTACATGAATATGGCTTCTGGCATGGCAGAGCTTGTGACGAGTCAGGTACTATAAGACATATAAAAGGTTCAATTATTAAACATATATGGGGTTATGCACAAAGCAGTGATATGTGTTTTTAAGTGAGATAAGTGCTTTTTGGCGCAATTTATGGCGCAATATTTTTAGCAATGACTGTGTTTTGATGATGAAAAGCCTTTTAAGCGCGATACTGAAGTGTTATCACTGCTTTGTGAGTCGCGCTGCATGCAATATTGAGAAATAAAGGCATTTATCTCACTTAAAATCACTTATCATGAGATCACATGGTGTCGGAGAGGTGAATGGCAGCTTAATGGCAGAGATCCTTCCCCACCGCTACCTTTAGCTCAAAATATAGCAGCAGCAGCAGGCGATCACTGCTTATTCCCCCACAAGTTTGTTCCTAAATACACAGAGATGGCAACGGGCAAAACCCTTAGGAAAAAGACCCAACTTGTCACCACTTACTTTAAAAGTAAAGATCAAGCAAAGACAGGCAAAGCAGGGATCCAGGCACCGCCACCTTACTCAGATCCCGAGATGGAGATTGCGGACGAAGAGCCTGAACCAGAGGATCAAGACATCATGCGGCGTAAAGACATGAAGGAATTTTGTTCCAATATGAAGAAATTATTTAAATCAGAGCTGTGGGCTTTGAGAAAAGACGTGGATGAGCTGGGGGAAAGGACTGCAGCCCTAGAATCCAGGTCAGACGAGACTGCTGAGGCTCTGACAAACACCCAAAAACAGGTGAACACACTAATGGATCAAGTTAGAACTCTTGAGGACAAAATAGAGGATGGGGAGAATAGAGACCGGAGGTGCAATATCAGACTGCGGGGAGTACCTGAATCTGTCACTGACCCTGAAGATTTTTTAATGAGCTGGCTTGAACATCTCTTCCCAGACAAATCTGCAGGGGAGCTGATTTTGGACAGGTGTCACCGGGTGCTTAGAGGGAGACCCCAAAAAGGAGACCCCCCCAGGGACATAGTGATGCGCTTCCATCATTACAGAGTCAAGGAGGAGACCTGCAGAACCTCCAGGGAAAACAAAGTCATGGAGTTCCAGCGGATCAAATTTCAAGTTTTCCAGGACCTGTCCACAGCTACCCTAGCTAAAAGACACACGCTAGCCCATGTAACTAAGTCCCTAAGAGATCAAAATATCCGTTATCGGTGGCTGTTCCCCTGTGCACTGCTTGTAATAAAAAATGGGGTAGCTCACACCCTCAAAAACGCGGACGGCGGAGATGATTTCCTCAAACGGGTAGGGGCTTCGGAGACCTCCCTGAGCCCCCCTAGGCTGACAGCAGCTAAAGATGGTGCCCCAGCCCCCTCATGGAACACAGCTGGTACCACTCATATGGAGGTTCAGGCTGCAGAGTCGGCTGCCAGCTCACCCTAAGAGGATTCGGTCAGTCACCAACACCTAAACGACCTGGACTATGATCTCTAAAAGGAGAAGCGGAGAAAGACCTGACCGATATAACCCTCCCCCGCTGAGCCCTGATGGATGGTAAATACCTCAATATCATCTCCCACGACCCGCATGTAAATCCGAAGCGGTGGCCATCTTGCCTTGCTTCTTACCCACGGAGCGCGGGAGTCCCTCTGCCCTTCGCGGGCTTTGTTGCTGACGTCGGCGAGGTGCTCCGACGTCTCGCGAGACCTGGTCTCGTGTTCTGGGGGAGGCGGCGGCGCCTGCGGATGATGGGGGCGAGGCACGCCGTAATCTCGCGGGACTTGGACTCCCAGCTCTGGGGGAGGCAGCGGCGCCTGCCGGTGACGTCGGCGGGGAGCTCCGCCATCCCACGAGACCTGGTCTCGAGCTCTGAAGGGGGCGGCGGCGCCGGACGATGATGTCACGGCACAGGAAGGAAGGGAGCACCAGGAGAAGGCCGGCGTGATGCAGCCCCAAAGCAACACGCTGCAAAGCCTCCGGGCAGGCATGGCAGCAGATGAGGGCACTCCTCCCGTGTCATGGGGGGGTCGTCGCAGCCCCTAAATGTCCCCGGACGCCCCAAGATGGCCCCCTGATAACCTCCGGACTATGGGAAGAACCGGAGAAAAAGAGCAGCAGGCCATGGGAGGTAGGGGAGTGGGAGAAGGCATAAAGGAGGGGAGGAGGAGTGGGCATAAAGGAGGGGAGGGGGAGAGGGCATTAAGGAGGGGAGGGGGAGAGGGCATAAAGGAGGGGAGGGGGAGTGGGCATAAAGGAGGGGAGGGGGAGAGGGCATAAAGGAGGGGAGGGGGAGAGGGCATAAAGGAGGGGAGGGGGAGAGGGCATAAAGGAGGGGAGGGGGAGAGGGCATAAAGGAGGGGAGGGGCAGAGGGCTTAGGAGGGAGGAGAGGTGGGAGAAAGATTGGAGGTCAAGATTAAGAAAAGAGAGGATGAGGGAATTGAAGGCAGAGGGTAGGAGGGAGGAGATTCAGGGGAAAAGGGATTTAGGAGTGGGAGGGGGGGGGGGTAAGGTAAGGGTAGATAGATTAAAATTAGCCCCGATATCCCCAGGATATACGAGGTAGGAGTAAAAACACCTCTTCAATAACGCACACTCACCTCACTATTCCCATAGCAGACACAGACACAACATAGATAGCTAGCTTAGTAACAAGGAAAGCTAAACACGCCCCCTGCTCGTGAGTTGCATACAAAGCTCTGGGTTTCAAGCACCTCTTATAGATCTTCACCATCAGCGCACTCAGAGCTAGAGATGGGAGGGAAAATAGCATTATACACAGTCAGCGATACGTAGCCAGGTCAAAGTTAGTTCATATTACTTTTGTTATTGGTTCACATAGGTTAGCTAGTTTAAACGGGTTATAAGGTTTATCATGTTACCTCCAGGAGTTGCGCGTGAACAACGGAGGAAAGTTCTCTAACGTTGATTTTCTGTTGGTCCTCGTTATAGTTACCAACATTCAGCCATGCAGAAGTTTTGCTGCTGCGGATATATACACATAGGCACTGGTGGGGCCACCCAGGTCGGCGCGCAAGTGTTTCTCGTGTCGGTCCCCGAAAACAGGGGATCGCATACAAGTCCCAGGGAGGGCAGATTCCAGTGGAAGGAGATCACTGGGTCAGCGGCATACTCCCTCGGGCAGAAGAGCCGCACTCGGGGGCCCCCGAGTCAGGCTCTTATTTAATTTTATTTTTTGTGTCTTTAGGTTTGATTTGTTTCTTTGGTGTAATATAAGTTTTCTCCCTCTTGTACTTCCCTATGTTCTGACTTGCCTTCCTACCCCTGCCACAACCACCCCCCCTCCCTCCCCACACAGCTGGAGGTACCTATCTGAATGCAAAAGCGGGGTCATCGTTCAGGTACCAGGCCGAGGCATGGTCAGCATCGGTCCTAACTTCTCGGGTGAGTGGTCAAATGTTAAGCTACTGCTACACACAAACACTAATTTATGGCTTTAACATTGATATCCCACAATGTTAAGGGCTTCAACAATCCCACCAAAAGGAAGATAGCATTCTCCGATTATAAACGAAAACATGTAGATATCTTGCTACTACAGGAGACGCATTTTAGCAGGCAAAACACCCCTAAATTCCTAGATAAAGAGTTCTCCCAGGTTTATCTATCCTCGGCGTCCGTAAAAAAGCGGGGGGTGGCCATATTGGTTAGAAATAAGACCCTGTTCGTATTACAATCCACCAAACGTGACACAGATGGCAGATACATAATTATCACTGGTACAATTCGCGGCAAATATATCACCTTGGGCTCGGTCTATGCCCCTTGCGAGCAGGATGTGAGGATTCAGGGATCGCGGCATCCGCGCCCTGGTGCCTCTTCACCTGCATTAACCCCCGCTGCCGTGGCGCGCGCCCCTCGCTGGCGTCACTCACCTCCGGTAGCTCTGGGGATTCCCCGCCGTCCTCTTCGTCCTCGGGCTCCTACGGGATCTTCATGCTCTCATGCGGCTGCTACCAGTTACGAGCGCGCGCCCGTCTCTGTTACAGAGCACGCGCAGGAGTTTCTTCACTTTATTACCTCTCCATACACTCCGGTCACCCTAGGGTCTTACACAAGCTCCCTCTTGACCAGCACTATGACGGCCTGACACCAAGGTGCAGCAGCGGTGCGACTGAAGCGCAGGACAGGTTTTTTTGCATTGGTTACCAATCAGGCATAAAGACTGCTCACCTGTATCCTACTTTGGACAGCCTATCCAGGACAGCTCCATGCACTCCTCCAGGCCTGCCTCCTCTTCCTATTGGTCAGCCACGCTTTATATTGCCTGTCCTGCCATTCATTCATTGCTCGACATAGTTTTCACTAGGATCACTACTCTGGCGTTGTCTCTCTCTATTCACTCAGGTTACGACTTGGCTTGGCGGACGTCCTTCTCTGGCTCTCGACCCCCTGCTTGGACAACGACCTTCCGGAATTCTCCAATCCCTGACCTTGGCTAACGGCAACGACGACGGCACTTCTACACCGGTACCGGCAAGTATTGCTAGCTAAACGTCATCTGGCCTGGCAACGCCTAAATCACCACACTCCGGACACGCTCCTTTTGCTGCGGGTGCGTGCCTATATACGTTCCTCACCTCAGTAGAAGGGACGGGTCTAGTCTGCGGGCAGCACCGGCGTAACACAGGAAGCATCCTTCTTCGATCATTTCTTTAAAATCCTAAATCACACAATCCTAAATCCTAAGGGGAGCGTCCTGCTAGCGGGATATATCAATATGGTCATGCAACCACATATAGACAGATCAGGGGGGACAGGGGCAGATAATAAGGGAGCCGGAATCTCTCTCTGTAGGGGCCTTAAAGCTAATCAGTTAACTGATATTTGGAGAGAGTTGCACCCGACAGACAGAGATTACACATTCTACTCCCATCCTCATGGCTCATACAGCAGAATTGATTACTTTTTTATCTCATGTCAACTGGTTCCTATGGTCTCCCTAGCCAGGATCCATGATATTTCATGGTCGGACCATGCACCAATAGAGCTAAGGTGCAATAATATTCATGCCATTATACCGGGAGCGAATTGGTAACGCAATGAATCTATCCTAAAAATCCCTTCGATATGTGAGGCTATTGGCAGTGAAATCAAACAAATTTTCCAGATCAACCTAGGATTAGTCAACTCCCCCCTCACATAATGGGAAGCTCATAAAGCAACATTGAGAGGCACACTAATAAATCTCACGGAAAAACGAAAAAGGGAAAGGGAAGCCAAAATAATCACACTCCAATCTAAATTACACTCACTCTCCTTAAAACACAAAAATAGCCCAGACCCTCAATCCCTCCAAGAAATTAAGGACACCAAAATTGAGTTGAATCTACTTTTGACATCAAGAGCTGAGAATTCACTGAGTTGGTCAAAGAGGAAATTTTACGAGAAGGCAAACAGACCGGACACAATGCTGGCGCGTTTGCTCAAAGAAAGGCAGTCGAAATATAACATCCCAGCCATACGCCTAAAATCCGGGTCCACCTCAGCCAACCCGATGAAAATAGTTGAAGAAGTCGGTTCATTCTATTAATCCTTATATAATGGGGAGAAGGTGGCCCATAATCCTGTAACGAGCGGGGCTCTGCGAGATTTCCTGGCCAGCTCAAATCTAGGGAGATTGACAGCTACCGATAGAGAGGCCCTCGGGGCAGATTTCTTTATTGAGGAGCTCTCACAGGCTATCAAAGAGCTGAAACCATCAAAGGCCCCTGGGCCGGATGGCTTTTTGGGGTTATATTACAAAAAAATTGTCAAACTGCTTGCCCCGAGGCTGCTCCAGGTGTTTAATGCGATTTTAGCGGGAGCTCCCATCCCCAGAGAGATGCTGCAGGCGTCCATATCTCTAATCTATAAGCCTGGTAAGGATCCGCTGGAATGTAAAAGCTACAGGCCAATTTCACTAATTAATACAGACATCAAATTGTACGCCAAATTACTGACCAATAGACTTTGTCATATCCTACCCAGACTTGTACACCCAGATCAAGTCGGATTTATTAAAGGCAGGCAGGCAGCGGATAATACCCGACGATTTATTGATCTGATAGAATTGGCTAATAAAACAAACACCCAAAGTATGGTACTAAGTCTGGATGCAGAAAAAGCTTTTGATAGGATAGACTGGCCTTATTTGAAAGAGACGCTTGCGGCATTCGGCTTTGGGGATCAGGTGAGTAAGGCGATTCTAGTGCTTTACTCAGGCCCTACCGCCCGGGTCATGCATCAGGGCTACCCCTCTCGACCATTTTCGATAAAGAGTGGCACGAGACAGGGCTGCCCACTTTCGCCCCTATTATTCGCCCTGTGCATAGAACCACTGGCGGCACAAATCAGAGGCAACCCAGACATCTCGGGGTTGAGCGCTTATACGCAATCTCACAAAGTGGCCCTATATGCAGATGAAATCCTCTTGATTATTACAAAAACCCTGACCTCCCTGCCAAACCGTTTTGACCTGTTAGCTAGATTCTCAAAGATCTCAGGGTTCAAAATCAACCAGTCTAAATCTGAGGCTCTCAACATCAACCTCCCTAGACATACTGAGAAATTACTTCAACTGAATTTCAAATTTAATTGGCAAAAGAAGAGTATTAAATACCTGGGAGTCCACATCACTAAGGATTTTACTAGCATTTATAAAGCGAATTACCCCAATCAGATCCGGACTCTAAATCTGATCTACATAGATGGACCTCCCAGAGAATCTCCTGGATAGGTAGGATACATAGCGTTAAAATGAACTTACTCCCCCGTATCCTTTACCTCTTCCAAACGCTGCCTGTACCTCTCGGACTGAGGGATGTGCTCTCCCTTCAGTCTGAGATATCTAACTTTATATGGGGAGGAAAAAAACCGAGAGTAAATAAATTGAATATGAAAAGACCTGTTCTGGCGGGCAGGCTGGCGGTGCCCTGTCTGTTATCATACTACAAAGCGGCACAATTAAGCCAAATTGTTCAATGGCAATCCTACCCGAATTCGAAACGCTGGGTGTAGCTCGAAAGTGCTGCTTGCTCCCCATTGGAACTGCGCAGCTTGATTTGGATGCCCAAAACTGCGCAAAAATCCGCTGCCACGCCGCTTTCCTCGGTGACCAACTCACTGGCAGTCTGGGAAGCAAATAAGTTGCGGCATTCCCTCACGTCAACACATACTATAATGGCCTCCCTATGGAACAACCCTCTATTCGCTCCTGGCCTATTAGGTAGTAATACCTCAATTTGGAAACAAAAAGGATATAGACGTATTAACGACCTGGAGGGTTATAATTTGAAGATCAAAACATTCGATCACATTAGAGAGGAAAATGATATGCCCCACTCAGAATTCTTTAGATATCTCTAGGTTAGAGCGTTCTACAATAAATTTGCTCCATATCCCCCATTAACTTCCTTCGATAAGCTATGTCTGGCAGAAACAGACACTAAGGGACTTATCTCACAGTTATATAACGAGGTGGTTAGTTCTGCTGCACAGGGACAACAAACACCCTCCTTCCGGTCCCAATGGGAAACAGTCCTAGGAGAGACCCTTGAGGATGAGGAGTGGAAGGCTATATTTTTAGCCACGGCAAAGAGCTCTATCTGCTCCACTCTTAAGGAGAACGCATATAAAGTCCTTATGCGATGGTATCTCACCCCACTAAAATTATCAAGGTTTGTGCCGGGTTCCTCCCCGCTGTGCCCAAGACAGTGCGGGAGAACGGCGGACCTGTTACATATGCTGTGGTCCTGCCCGCGGATCTCCCCATTGTGCGAATCAATTAGAAATTGGATCCAGAAGATTTTCGATCTTGAAATACCACCGGACCCATGGCTGTTCCTTCTGAACAGACCATTAACGGGCTTCACCAAAGCAAGTAATAAACTGATCGCACATTTTGCACTAGCCACGCGGTGCGAGATCGCAGCATTATGGAAACACCCCGACATCCCAAATATCCCAAAGATTCAGAATCGAATGTGGTTTATATGCCAGATGGAGAAGTTAACGAGTTTAGTTAACGACACTGGCACCAATTATCTAAAAGTCTGGATGCCTTGGCTGGCACAGACGGATATCCCGGGGGTTGAGAGAGAATCAATTTGGCTATGATAGTAACAGATGCACTCTCCTCGGGATGGAGTAACTATCTCCAAGCCAGAGGCACAGGACATTGCCCTATAGCACTACTGAGATAACACAGGGACATCAAGGAAGACCCGTCTACTTCAAGCGGGACCGCGACCTGGAACGCTCCATGCAAAAAGAAAGAGGAATACCACAGACACTGTCTATCCCACCTCCCCCCCCACCTCCTCCCCTCCCCCCACCTCCTCCCCTCCCCCCCACTTTTTTTTTTTATTATTATTTTTTATTTATTATTTATATTATTTTTGTGTTTGTTTGTTGGCTTATTTGTACGAGTAGATGTTCGTTGATATCTCTTAATTTTTTAGCGAAACGCAAGAACTTGTTCAGTCAAACAATTAGACAATAGTATGCTGCCCGGCCAAGTAGGGCTCAAAAAGCCGGGCGGACTCACCCAATATATGCTATAAGTTTATATCTCATGTAGACATACTACATTTTATATGTCTGGTTCTGTTGTACAATATATCTGTAAATCTCAATAAAAATGTAAGTTATATAAAAAAAAAAAACACTTATCACTGCTTTGTGCATAACCCCCATAGGGATCAATTTACTAAGACTTCTGGCTGCAAAACTGGGGCATACCCAGTATTAAAAAGAGCACCATATATATGATGATAAAGCAATCCCATTGAAACTAATTGGAGTTTTTCCTTTAATAATGTTTGCTCAAATTCTTTTGCAATGGATATGTTCCAGTTTGCAGCCATGTTACTTTAGTAAATATCCCCCATTGGGATCAATGCAGCGAAAGATCGAAAGGGAAGGGAGAAAGACATATTTCTTTATTGCTACTATACTAGGGGATGTAAACTAATTTTCTTAGTTACAAAAGCATTGCATTTAGCAGGGGGTTACATGCTGGTAAACCCCAGTAGCTTCCATCTTGAAGAGATGAAATTGTTTTTGCTGCAAATATTGTTGCTTTCTTGATTTATTTATTTTGTAAGAATCTATACCTATTATTTTATAAGATGATCTTACAAGTATATCTGTGTATTTTGGTGAAATGCAAACCTAAATTAGCTGGAATAGTTGTGCACATCTCAATTTAGTCAAACAACTATACACCAAATCTCATGGTGACACGCGTTAAAGCAGCAAAACACCATGCACTACATTTTTTTTTTAGTTATTGGATTGGAAGAAGGGAGTCTCCAGAGCTGAACTGTGTTAATTTCAGCTCCGCGGATGCCCTGCTTCCAGAGGTATTTACCTTCATTTATTTTATTTATTTATAAAATATTTTACCAGGAAGTAATACATTGAGAGTTACCTCTCGTTTTCCAGTATGTCCTGGGCACAGAGAAAAACAAATAATACATGGTTACAAGTACAGTTACATAAATGAACAAGGTATACATTATATACAAGACATTGCATGCACAGTTAAAGAAAATATATATTATGAGCGTATGAAACAGTTACAGACAAGGTTAAAATGTGAGACAGCCTTAGATTTTAAAGAATTTAGGGCCTCATGCAGTAAGCGACGATTATGTGAAATCGGCAAGCTTACCGATTATTCATGTCATGGCGATTTTCCCTCTCAGTATGCAGTAAGTGCCGAATGTCTTCAAAAAGAAACCGAAAACAAATCCGCCCACTCTCACGATGATTTGCCGATCACACACAGGTGTATCGGCGTGCGTGGCGGGGTGCTGTTAGGTTGGCCAATCAAAAATCTTGCTGAATCAGGCGAAGCAAGCATGTATTGGATAGCGCGCCATATTTAAAGGCAACGTGTACTGTTAATCTTTCTCTGTGTTGTTGGGAGTGAGAGAGAGAGACGCACAGAGCTGGGCAATTTAATATTTGCATATTGACTGAGAGACTTGTTGTGTATTGTGAGAGCTTTGTCCTTTGTTGTTTTGTTTACATCTTTGTCTTGTTTTATATGTGGAAGTGTTTCGTGTGATTGGCTGTACATTTGTTTTCTGTTTTTTGTGAGTGCTGTAAGTATGCCCGCAAAGCGTGGGAAGAGTGATGCTGGTGGGAGTGGTAGTGCTACTCGTGCGAGTACGCGTCAGAGTGAACGTATTGTTCAGGGAAGTGATGTTGCTAGGAGTGGGAGTGCTGTTGGTGGGAGTGGGAGTGCTGTTGCTGCGAGTGGTGTTGCTGGGAGTGTGAGTGGTGTTGCTGGGAGTGTGAGTGGTGTTGCTGGGAGTGTGAGTGGTGTTGCTGGGAGTGGGAGTGCTGTTGCTGGGAGTGGGAGTGCTGGTGCTAGGAGTGCGAGTGCTGTTGCTGGGAGTGGGAGTGCTGTTGCTGGGAGTGGGAGTGCTGGTGCTAGGAGTGCGAGTGCTGTTGCTGGGAGTGGGAGTGCTGGTGCTAGGAGTGCGAGTGCTGTTGCTGGGAGTGGGAGTGCTGCTGGTGGCTCAGTTGCTGATGGGGTGTCTGGTGGTGGCGTGCTTGCTGGTGACCAGCTTTTGGAGTCTCTTCCATTGGAACAAGGAGAGTCCAGTCAGCACCAGCCAAGCTCTGAGCCTAAACCTGCTCGGAAGAAACGTGTGGAGAAGCCACGTAATCCTCACTTCAATGACCAGGAAAATAGGGCTCTTGTCACTGGGATTCTGGAGCACTATGACAGTCTCTATGGACATTTAGTAGGTAAGTGTACTGCACCGACACACTTTATTCGAGCAAATACCCAGTATGTACCTGGCAGATACCTGGAATGCGCCGCTCCTCACCTCTGACAAGCCCCGTTGCGTTTGCCTTCCCAGCCTGGGTTCATGCCTGGCTGACGGGCGGCTGATCTGTTAAATGATAATGATTAGGATTTAATAGGCTGCAATGCTTCGCGTGTCTACCAGATGGCATAAATTCATGAATTGTAATGCAGTATATATATATATATACTGTGCAGTATTGCAGCCAGCGGGAATAAAATGCTTCAATCCCTGCCTGGAAAATACCTCAATGCACTCGGGCAGAAAACAGTCACAAACCTCAATACACCCGGGTATACCCGAATTCGTGGGACTATCCGAGCTCGAATAAAGTGTGTCGCCAGTGTACCTTTCCATTTATTCTTCAAATACATGTGATCCTAGGTCATGTGAGTTTTGTTCATATGCAAATATGGGTACAGAATATCTGTCTATGTTAATTATTGTGGAAACACAGCTTTTTATCATGCGTTACAAGGACAACTAAACACAGGGGTTCAATTTGCCATAACTGCTTACAATATGAATGCAAGCTTGCTTTCATGTCTAGGTTTAGTAGTGAATGCTCATGTGCTTCACATATTACACCTAAAACAGCATGTTTGCTATCTCTTGGAACAGCTAGCAGTGTAGGAAACTGGTGCTTCTATTATTAGGAATTAACGTCATATATTTTGTTTCTATTTCAAGCGCGGACAAGTTCATCAAGCAAAAAAGAAATGTGGGACACAATACTAATTGGTGTCAATGCGTGTGGGAATCGTGTCAGGGACAAGGTGAATTGTCGCAAAAGATTTGACGATATTCGGTCAAAATTGAAAAAGAAAATACAAGACCAACGCGTGCATGCTTCTGGCACTGGAGGTGGCCCGACACCACAACGTCTGATATTAACTCCATTGGAGGAGCTGCTTCGGGGAAAATTACTTCCCGTCGTCGTGGAGGGCTTGGCCGGTGACCGTGACATTGGAATTTATCCCTCACAATTTCCACCAGGTGAGAAATATTACTGTACTAGGCGTGTCGTTGCTTACAGTTATTTTGCATATTTCCGCTGCTTTTTATACTGTCTTCACAATATAAGCATACCTGCATCTATATATGTATATGTCTGATTCTGTATATATATATCTCTCAAAATAGACATATATGTTGTAGTCCTACTAAAAGCAGTAACTAATATAGCACGTGCCATTGCGTGGTCATTTACATGTGAATTCCCAAAATGCATTGCTGCAGTGGAAGCAATTGATGGTGGGCGAAGATGGGGAACAACAGGGTAGTACACATGTGTAACACATGCTCATGAGAAATTATTACTAGCTACAGGTACAGAAAATAAATATGTATAATATTATTGTGTATTTTATTTATTGTACTCCTACAAACACAACATTACTGCCTATTCTAAGCATGCATAAAATATATTGCATTCAACGGCCTACAAACATCACTTGCACTAACACATGTATAGTTGTTTATGAAAAGGTCCATTTTTGCTTTATGTCATATACAGACAGCATAATGAGGCATATGTTATGTCATTGTGTTCATAACTTAAACACTGCAGACGACTATTTAGCTCCTCTACCATTGTGTTAAAGCAGCTGCAATGAATATGTCATCACAGCATACACGTCAACAGAGGGGGTAGGGTTCAGCACACACACAAATTACAGGGTCATCTTAGGGTCAACTTAGTTCACACCATTTTCACCTGCTTGAAGTAATTGAAAGGTCTGGCTGATTAGGGTTTTTGGGGAAGGGAATACCGTTCTTACAACCTGACTAGCAAAACTGAAGTTAATCACACTCATTTGAAAGCTTAACTCTAGGTACTAAATGCCCCAACAAGTCATTAGTTATCAAACCGTACGTCACACATTAGTTCACTCATATTTATAGTTCAACTGCTATCAACGACACATTATCACACACTGCATGTGTTGTCTTGTTGAGTGACAGCCACATTCAGGTGTGCCACATCTTCTATTAATGTACTACACATATCCTGTACCAAAAACAAAACTTTTTGCAATATGACCACCTTCATGATAACCATTGTGAATGTTCATCTCATGATAGTTATGTACATTATGATACTGATATGACTACACAACATATGATTTTTATGTACAAATTTAATCAATTTATCCTCACGCATTACTGCAGAAACATAGTATGTTGTATGTTAGGGAACTCAAAAGTTCTAAGTACACAGGCATGTACATTGTTATTACAACTATTTATGTTCACTTTCACACACATATTTTCGGTTAAGGAACTGATGCTGTTAGGTACTCATAAATACCGAACATACAATAACTGTTTGTTCAATATTTACACATGTAAATGTACAACTAATGTTATTGTTATATATAGTTGCCCCTGGAGGACATGTGTCACCTGAGACGGAACAAGTGTCTTCACCTGGGTCATGCAGCACAACACACCTAGAAGGTGAGTGTATGAGTTGGTGGCCATATAATATGTGCACTTCTATATGTTATGTTGTCATGTTCATTATTTGTTTTGCACATGTTCTTTAAATAGGATTACTTAGTGTCAGTGAAAATGAAGTGTAAGGCAACATGTATTGTGTTAGTGCTGTTAACTATCATGTAGGAGTTGTGAGTTTAGAGCAAGTTTTCATTCATTCATATTTCATACTGAGTCCAAACATTATTCGTAAGTCAAGGTAGTTTTTAATGTGAGGTTATAAAACGTATGGAAACATGTTAGGTGTTACTTATGACACAGTATAATTACATAGTAACACAGCAGAGATTAACATGCCATTTAATAATGTGTACATTTATTTTTAGAACATGATGATGAAGATGATGATGATGCCGCCATAGACACAGAAATACAATCAAGTGACCATGAAGAGGTTCCCATTGAAACAGTTATACAGCCAAATCGTCCATCAACTAACACATACGATGCAATAGTAGCTTCTGAGGGAAAAATTGTGAAGCAGAAAATCGTCGCCATTCTGATCTGATGACAGTGCTGGAAAGGATGATTTCACTGCAGGAAGAAACGATATCACAATTGGCACATCTCCACAGAGTCTTCATTGAAGTACCTAAACAGTTGCAAAAAATCAACACCTCATTCGAAGCATTAGTTGTTCAGCAAACCCAAGCGAATTACTTGAGAATGACTACAGTACCAAATTTCAACTTCAACACATCACAGGAAGGATCTTTACATGGTGCTCATTTTTCACCCCAGTCATCTGATGTTCATTCCCCAGGTCGGGATGTTACCGGTCAAGTAGCAGAAAGTTCTGTGCATGTTCCTGACAACATCCTACCGCTGCCATCTGTAGAAATTCTGGAGCGGACACCTACAAAGGAGGCGGCAAAAACAAAGAAGCACAAGCAGTTACTACTGACCAGTTTTTGGACACAAACAAAAAAAGACACACATGAAACGGACCAACCATCACTTGTGCAGTGTCTACCAACTTGCTCACGTGTCAGTGGGCACAAGCCCTGTCGGTGAGTCACTGGCCACAAGCCCTGTCCGTGAACAGTCACTGCCCACAAGCCCTGTCCGTGAACAGTCACTGCCTACAAGCCCTGTCGGTGAACAGTCACTGCCCACAAGCCCTGTCCGTGAACAGTCACTGCCCACAAGCCCTGTCCCTGAACAGTCACTGCCCACAAGCCCTGTCCCTGAACAGTCACTGCCCACAAGCCATGTCGGTGAACAGTCACTGCCCACAAGGCCTGTCCCTGAACAGTCACTGCCCACAAGCCATGTCGGTGAACAGTCACTGCCCACAAGGCCTGTCGGTGAACAGTCACTGGCCACAAGCCCTGCCCGTGAAGTGCCAGAGGCCACTCAAAGTGGCTCTGTTGTGCCTAAAGTTGTTGGTAAACGAAAAAGGAAAATCCAAGAGACAACAAGCAGGCCTGTTACTCGCTCTCAAAAGGAAAAAAAAAATGTTATAATTCACTAAATATGTCTTTGGCCTTGTTTTGTTGACTTCAGATTATCTAATGAATATTGTATGTATGCTGAAGACCTGTTGTTTCCAAACTTTCAAATATGTTCTTGTACATGTGAAGTTTTGGAAATGTTAACAGTCCTAATTAATGAATAGTGTTATTAATATTGATGTATTATTCATCTGTTCAGTAATGGTCCACCAGGAGCCAGTTGCTATGTTTAGAGAAGCTGTCATTGACTGACCTGCAAAACATTGTATTTGGGTGTGTTACTTGATGTAATCATTGCATGTTAATATTATTCACATGCAATTAAATACACACATCTATTTAACTGCAAACATCTTTCTTGTCCGTGTACAGCAGGATTAAGTGTAAAACATTACTTACCTTCACCTTGCTTGCCCATTGTAATGTTGTCATTTAATCATTTATGTGTTCTTGTTTCAAGAACATATATGTGAATGTATACTAATATATATGTAGTATGTATGGATATATGTACACACAGTGTGTGTGTGTATATATATATATATATATATATATATATATATATATATATATATATATATATATATATATATATATATATATATATATGATTTGTAGTATCTAAACTGGTATAGATGTATTTTCAGAAAACTTACACTTCATGCTTCCTTGTGAAAACACAGTATTTTAATAATATAGGCCTAATGTTTGTGAACTATACTAACTGTGAGCTTATAACAGTATTGGCCTAAAACAAATGTTTATTACTTAATTCACTCATGTTTATCACCATTTAAATAGGTTTCATACAAGGCCTACTTACTGCCATCAATATGTTCTGTGTATACCTGCATTACAGAGATATTATTGGTTGTAACACTACAGGCCTTCTAAATAAAAAAAAAACCCTTGTTTGATGGTAAATCACATTTACCAGATAGGTCAATGCAATAGGCCATAACTATTTTTAAGCCTCTATTATTTAAACCTTTAAATAAATCACACCAATATAAAAATCCCTCTTTACATATAAACCCTTAAATATTGTAATATACACACACATTAAAAGTTTTGTTTTACAGACATTATATATATATATATATCTATATCTATATATATATATAGATATATATTTATGAGATATATATATATATATATATATCTACATATACACACGTACTTAAACTCTGATGCAGACAGGGAGTTAACCAGACTTTCAAATAGACACAGAAATTTATGGGAAAAAAAATATTTACTTTTGCAGGTGTGTGTGTATTTCATTATATGGCTGTGTAAGCACTATTTTCATAAAGTGGACAATGTTTTTATCCTCAACCCACAATGTTTCTTAATTAAAAGTCTACAAATGTTTTGAGAAAGTAGATTAAAGTTGCTACATGTTGGTCAGTCAAATGGCTATCAGAAACCACAAATGTGAATCCAATTATTTCTAGAACTCCAATTGGTGCTTGAAACAAGGAGTACAAGTTGAAACATTGTGTGACCTTGAAAAGGAAAGACACAAAATAGTTAGCATTTGAACCATTTCATTATTATGAGCAAAGAACATAGAACTGCACACATCATTTCTGATACTCTGCAATGGCTGATAATTTATGTACAAATATGCATCCACACAAGGGCTACAAACTGATGATTGCAGAAGCGATTTTGTCAAGTCCGGACCAGAAAGCCAACGTGGGACAAATCTATGATTTGATTAGAGCAAAGTATCCTTATTACCAAGAACCTGGGCGTGCGCGAAATTTAAAATCCTCAGTAAGATTAACTTTATCAACTAATGACTGTTTTGAACGTGTGCAGGATAAGCTACAAGAAAGGTATGGTTTTTGGAACATTGCTAAGGAAAAACAATTCACCGTGGAAGACGGCACATATACTGCACCGACACACTTTATTCGAGCAAATGCCCGATTTCTACCTGGCAGATACTTGGAATCCGCCGCTGCTCACCTCTCGCATGCTGCGTTGCGTTTGCCTTCCCAGCCACGGTTCATGCCTGGCTGACGGGGGATCTGATCTGTTAAATGATAACCAGAAGAATTTACTAGGCGGCAATGTTTCGTTTGTCCACCAGATGGCATAAACTCATGATAACCAGAAGAATTTATTAGGCGGCAATGTTTCGTTTGTCCACCAGATGGCATAAACTCATGACTTAAGTAATGTGTGGACTTTGCAAGTTGTTTCGTTTACTACTGTATACCAAAAAAGATACTTTATCCCAGTACAGTATGCTACAGTATTGTAACTTGTCCTTGAGACTGAAGTAAGAGTTGCAAAAAATGTATCAATTTAGGCTTTACATACAGTACTGTATTAAATAAAGACAAAGATCATTTTCGCTTACACTATTCTACAGAGACATGAGTGTTCAAGTGGAGCCCGCTTTCCAAAAACCTGACAGAAGTTATGCTTATTTGATATGGGCCGCTATTAATGCAACAGAGGATAAGATGGCAACAGTTGTTCAAATTTATCAGTATTTTATCGAAAATTATGACTTTTACAGATTTTCGCCAACTCCTCATTTGTGGAAGCGCGCAATAAGGAAAAGGTTATGTAGTGACCCCTGTTTTCACCGTATTGAGCCCCAATTTGTTGGAGGGTATTGGTGTGTGGCACCGGGTTTTTCCCGTATCTATGATAATGGAGGCGGCAAAAGGCGAAGGGTCGTGTTAAAACGAAATAAGAAGCGACAGTCCCTGCCAAGCAATGCGCCAGAACCAGAACCAGAACCAGCAGCAGCACCAGCTTATCATGATGCCCTCGCCATCGGTGACAACCATGAGATGGATTTCGCAGCCAGTTTTGATGAAGCTTGCATGTACCTAAGCGATTTCCCGCTGACTACAGGTGGGCTAGTCCCTCTGCAAACTATCGACGTGGGTGATGATGAAAGCTGGACTGGAAGTGGGCCGGCGCCGGCGCAAGCTGAATGGGAAATTCAGTAATACAGTATGGTGAGTACTATTATTTTGGTGGGGCTGGCTGGGTACTTCTTTAGGGGGCTGACCATTACTGTACATTAAAACTTTTCATTTTGTTTTTCCTCAGAAAAGAAAACGGCTAATGGGGGGATTTCGATGGATAATATTGTGCTGTACAGTACAGTATGCTGATGTTTTCCAGCCGAAGAGTATACTGTGTAATAAACCCGAATAAATAAAACTATGCATTTATTCTACAGTACATGTTCAGTAAATTACTGCACATACTGTACTGGGGGCGAGATGTGTTTGCAGCAGAGAGAGATTTAATAATATTGTACAGTGAGCAGGGGGTTCCCTGAGCCAGAAATTAATGCTCAGGGAACCCCCCCCCCCTGCTCCTGATCAATATTATTAAAAAAATACACACAGCAGCCGCCAAAAAATAAATAAATAAATGACAATAAATACATTTGAAATACATTTTTATTGATAGTGTAGATGTGCAGGGGGTCTCCGGAGCTGAACCGCGTTGTTTTTAGGTCTGGGGACCCCGTGCCCCCCGAAATACAGGCCCCTTTAGGGGGTGCCGGTATCCCTCTGCGTTTAAAGGTCCCGATCACGTGACCGCGGCCTGTAAACCAAGCAGAGCAGAGGGATACCGGCACCCCCTAAAGGGGCCTGTATCTCGGGGGGCACGGGGTCCCCAGACCTGAAACCTGTGCGCTTCTGCTCTGGAGACCCTCTGCACATGTACACTATCAATAAAACACATACAATATACAGTATAAATAAACACTCGTTCTTTACCTTAGCGTCTATGCGCTATGGTAAAGAAGCATTATTTTAATAATATTGTAAAGTGAGCAGGGGGTTCCCTGAGCCAGAAATTAATGCTCAGGGAACCCCCCCCCCCCTGCTCCTGATCAATATTATTAAAAATACAGAAAATGCTGCGTCATTACCATAGCGGATAGCCGCTAAGGCAATGGAGGGGTTAACCCACCGTGCCCGCTTTATTGTGTGTAGTGGGGATGGGTGAGGGGGGTATTTGGCCCTTGGAGTGAGTTTAGGACTTGCGGGAGGGGGGGGGGGGTTGCGGGTGCACTTAACCCCTTCACGACCGTAGCAGTTAATACCGCTACGGTCATGAAGGGGTTAAGCCCTCCCGCTACCCCACCCCCCCGCAAGCCCTCCCCAACCATCGTTGGGGCGAATACCCCATTCACCCACCCTCCCGCAACCCACAACAATAAAATACACACAGCAGCCGCCAAAAAATAAATAAATAAATGACAATAAATACATTTGAAATACATTTTTATTGATAGTGTAGATGTGCAGAGGGTCTCCGGAGCTGAACCGCGTTGGTTTTAGGTCTGGGGACCCCGTGACCCCCGAGATACAGGCCCCTTTAGGGGGTGCCGGTATCCCTCTGCGTTTAAAGGTCCCGATCACGTGACCGCGGCCTGTAAACCAAGCAGAGCAGAGGGATACCGGCACCCCCTAAAGGGGCCTGTATCTCGGGGGGCACGGGGTCCCCAGACCTGAAACCTGTGCGCTTCAGCTCCGGAGACCCCCTGCACATGTACACTATCAATAAAAATGTATTTCAAATGTATTTATTGTCATTTATTTATTTATTTATTTATTTAGATTTATTTATTAATTGTGCTGCTGCTGCTGCAAGTCGTAAACTCAGACCAAGGGCCAAACACCCCCCTCACCCCCAATAAAAAAAATTCACGCACAGCAGCCCCACAATTAATAAATAAATCTAAATAAATAAATAAATAAAGACATGAAGAGAAATAAATATATACTGTACAGTACTGTATATACTTTGTATATATACTGTATATACACTGTATATATATATATACAGTATACTGTACATATATACACTGTGTATATATATATATATATATACAGTATATATATATATATATCATACAGCTATATTTGTATATATATATATATATATATATATATACAGTATATATATATACAGTATATATATATATATATATATATACATACATACATACTGTATGTGAGTGAAAAGAGAAAAAAGTAACCCGTATGGGAGCACTCAGGTATGCAATTGATATATTTGTTTATTTATTTGACACAGTGCAAAAAGGGATGAATAAAAGGTACATGATTTAAAAACACTTAAAAAAGAGGCATGGACCCTTAAACACTAATGAACAGCACTAGGGAACGACACACACTGTCAACCCTAAACATGAAAAGGATAGTGACTCAAAAAACACTAGGGAGAATCAAAGTGAATCACAATAGGTTACTGGGTTCAAAGGCACCTACTGTATACAACGCTAAGGATAATGC
This sequence comes from Ascaphus truei, assembly GCF_040206685.1. Lineage (NCBI taxonomy): Eukaryota > Metazoa > Chordata > Amphibia > Anura > Ascaphidae > Ascaphus > Ascaphus truei. Next base: position 227,648,809 of record NC_134487.1, read on the forward strand.
ACACTACACACCAAAAGGTAGACTTGTCAAAGTATAAATGACAGTCTCAAAGCATCACACATCTGCATTAGCATACAGTGATATAACCAATGCCTACAGCACAAATCATGTGTAGGAAAGGTGGTAAGGTGGAATGAAATCCCTAGATGTGTAGAGCAATGAAGTTAATGAATAGCATACAGTATAAAACATAACATTACAATCCACACAGTACATTGCATTTACAGTACATTGTATACTGTAAATGATGCATAGCATTAAATCTATGCACCATATACAGTACTGTACATTCTGCAAATGAATGTTAACAATATAATTGCAAGCTACTCTACCAGTAAATACTGTACAAACACTTCCAAACAAGTCAACTACAGTATTTTAACCAATCAAGTAAACCAAAATCAATATATACTGTAAGTACCAACCAGAAAAGACAATTTAAAACCAAACTAACCCTTACAATACCAAGGATTACATCTACTGTATCTAATTGTAAAAAACCTTATACATTATACACAGCATTGTTTAAAGCCCCCTCCCCCCTAATGTTTCTGTTAAGCAGATTACAATGAAGGGAGAGAGATATAAAGTCCTAAAGCCCCTTCCCCCCTAATGTTTGTGTTAAACAGATTACAATGAAGGGAGAGAGATATAAAGGCCTAAAGCCTTACCTGCATTGGTACACCCTCCCTGCATTGGTAAACCCTCCCTGCATTGATGTCGTGCAGTGTACAGTATGTAAATGTGGGGAGGGGGGGGGGGGCCCAATGTGCATAATGTACTGTGAGGTCTAACCACCCTCACCCCCTACCCACATACTGTACCCTTACCCCCCCCCCCCCCCCATCCTGGCCATGGCCCCTCACGCACAGCAGCTCCACAATTAATAAATAAATCTAAATAAATACATGAAGAGAAATAAATATATACTTTATATATAAATGTGAGTTTATAAATAAAATAAAGAATATTATTTCTAGGGGCCCTAGAACAGAAGTTCCCACGCCAATTTCGCGCTCATTGCTCTTTTTTTGCTCTATTTTTACAATGTTGCTGGTCTTGCGGCTTTGCAGTCTGCAAGCAAAAAGCGCAAAGTGTACAGTATGAAGTCTGGGTGAGCGCTTTCCACATTTGATGCCTACGGCACCTTCCCATTTCTACACACTTCAATACCTGCACAGTTGGTAGCGCTTTCCATCCCAGCTACCATTCTGGATATTCACCTCTCACAGGCCATTCTTGCCCGAGTCTGTCCTATCAGACAGGGGCATTAACCTGTATCCACACCACCTGGACAATTTCTCTCTGTCAGAGACTTGTGCTATTTATTTTATATATTTTTGTGTAATTATTCATGCAAATTTATGCTCATTTCATACTGTATGTGGTTTTCAACATAAAGTGGCTGCTGGGCCTGATCCTAACTCATACAGTATAGCGCTTCCCTATTTGTTTGTTTATTGCAAGCAAAAAGCAGTTTGTAGTACTGAGTGTGAGATAAATTACTGTATTTATCAGTGTTGATCAAAGAGAGTTGATCAGAAGGATTCCCCTTATATACAGTACGTAGAATTAATAAAATTGTATTATTTTCCGATATCCGCAGTGATTCTGGTCAACCTGACAGATTTTTAGTAATACAGTATACTGTACTGCAAGACCATGTGTTGTCTACCTTTTACTACAGTATACTGTACTGTATGAATGACAATAGAGTGCTGTATACTTTATAAGGGGAATCCTTCTGATCAACTCTCTTTGATCAATACTGATAAATACAGTATCATATTTATACCCCTTTAGCACCTGTCGTTCCATCCTATGCACCCATTTACTGTGCAATGGTGATTGCGGTCGTATTCACGTACTTTATGTGAGATAAATTAACCAGTTCTTTTATTGCTGCAATCGCCACAAAATACTTTTATTTACAAATACAGTACAATACAATGGTGAAACTTTTCAAGTTAACAGCAATTCAAAACATCAACACACAATAATACATACTTTACAGTACTGTACAGTATACTGTACTAGTATATTTGGGCCATGTCTTTGGGGGTTTATTCATGCAATTATTAGGGTGACCTGGCGTTGGAAATACTGACAGTACAATCCTACAGCTACACCACCCACCCCCTCCCTTAGAGTTTTTAATCCCTCCCTGGCCAAGCATCAATCGTCTGGCTAATCCAATCCAAGCCATTGTTTTGTTAATCTGGCCCTGGGCTGTTCAGAACAGCCACTGCTTCTAAATTACTGAAAATATACAGGATAAATATACAGTGATGTTAAATAATCCTTTCTGTGGGTCTGAGAGGGTTGAAAGTCACCAGGTCCTCATACAGTAGAGTACATTCTCGAATACCTTTAGAATAAAAATACAGTATATATAAATATACAGTATAAATATTGCACAGTATACTGTAATGTTAAATAACCCATCCTGTTCTTTTTCCCTTCATACTGTAACAGTATCCTCATTGTGTCTGCGGTACAGTAGTTCATTGAGAGAGGAGAGGTTTTGTGTACATCATTACTGCTGTTTATATACTGTACATTTGACTGCACAAGCAGATTTGACGAACACAAGGCCCCCCCTCCCCCCTGGTGCACCCTTTTTCCTGGAACGACAAGAAAACAAAAACTTTGTTCAGTTACTGTACTGTACTGTATGTGCGTACTGTATTATGGTAGAACTACTGTACAGTAGGTGGCTGGTGCAGCTTTCTCTGGAAAGAAAAAAATGGAGCAGTTAGTAGGCAGTTACTGTAGTATGTCAAACTAGTCTACTGTACTGTATACTGGAACTACTGTATACTCTGACTATTGGGAAAGCTAAAATCTGTGCCATACTTACCTGTATCATACTGTACCTACTGTACAATACTACAGCACTGTACTACTTTCCTGATGCTTGTCCATTGCGCGCGATGACAATGGGCAACACAGTGGCAATATGGTCTATATATTTATTGCATCGTTCAACGGTGAGTACATCGTTCCAAAAACTCATTATGGCTTTATACAACTCGTCCTTCTTGGAGGGTTTCGCCACTTTACGGATGTGGTCCTTCAGCTGATGCCAGACCATTTCGATCGGATTGAAGTCTGGCGATCTGTGATTGGAAAGAAAGGACAATTAGTTTAAGAGATACAGTACACAGTACAAACAGTGGGGAACATAAATGGGACACGGTCTACTGCACTTACTCCGCTGGCGTCTTCACCCAGTTGATGCCGCGCTCAAGGATATGCGCCGTCGAAGCGGTGTGCTTGGGATCATTGTCCTGGTAAAAGCGATGACCATTGGGAAAGTCTTGTGTGATGTATCGCACTATCACGGGCACAATGTTGTCTTGGAAGAAATCTTTATTCATGATTCCTATAGCAAGAAAAGAAAAGTGCTCAATAGTACAGTACAGTGCATACGGTAAGGCAACACTAGTCAAGTACAGTGCATTAGGCGGCATTATATTTGAGAAATTGTACCTTCAAAGACGACAATGCATCCCGGTCCACGCCTTGAGATGGCACCCCACACATGCAGCTTCACAGGGTGTTTTGGCCGTGGCTTCAAAGTTATGCGGCCTTTTTTGTGGAACGCAAATCTTGCAAATCTCTCCAGCGACACAGTAGACTCATCAGTGAAGATGCAATCCTGGAAAGTCTCACCGCTGTCGATCCATGCCTGGGCCTGGAGCACTCTTTTGATTTTGTTTGCGTCCCGTATCATGGGGTACGCTCTGTAATGACAATGAATAAAAAATGTTAGCGTCACAGCGCAGTACAGTTTGCAAAACAACACTTTTACTTTACAGTACAGTACCTCCTGTACTGTCCACTACTAACCTCACACGTCCATATTTCCATCCAATTCTGCGTCTCATCTTCTTTATGCTGCTCTCGGATACAGTCAGATTGTGGTTTTCCTGAAGAGTGTTTTTAACCCTTAATGCGCTCCTCTCATCATTCTCCTCACTTATTCTGTCCACCAGAAGAGTAGTCTCCCTACAATGCAAAGAAATTATATTGTGTTATTAATATGCAGCAATATAAAATGTATACTGTATACTGTACATGTAATGTTGTAATATACAGTAAATATAAATATACAAAAAATGTATACTGCTGTACTATAAATATAAATAGACAAAATATACAGTATACAGTACTGTTGTAATATAAATATACTATATAAATATACTGTTATTATATCATAATAAATACACATCATACTGTATACTGTATATTCCGTTGTCAGATGAATTGCAATATACCAAAAGTGTATACTGCTGCACAAAAAATATAAATTGACCACACATACAGTACACTACAGTATATACTGTTGTAATATAATAAATATACTATATAAATACGGTATACTGTTGTTATATCATAATAAATACACATCATATACTGTAAATTCGTTGTCAGATGAATTGCAATATACCAAAAGTGTATACTGCTGCACAAAAAATATAAATTGACCACACATACAGTACACTACAGTATATACTGTTGTAATATAATAAATATACTATATAAATACGGTATACTGTTGTTATATCATAATAAATACACATCATATACTGTATATTCGTTGTCAGATGAATTGCAATATACCAAAAGTGTATACTGCTGCACAAAAAATATAAATTGACCACACATACAGTACACTACAGTATATACTGTTGTAATATAATAAATATACTATATAAATACGGTATACTGTAGATGTACACTACAGTTTTCTATATTTTTTTTGGTTAAGTTTTATAAATACAGTATACTTACGCATTTGTTATCTTTGGTGCCTTTTTGCGGTCTCTGTTTTTTCCTTGTGCATGATAGCACACGGTGCTTGATGCACACATGGTACTAGAGCCAATCAGAGCGTGGGAACTTTATCCCTACTCTGATTGGCTCTGGTATACCATGTGTCAGGGGCTTGGGGGAGAAAGGATGTGACGTCAATGAAAACCTGTCACGTGGTACGGTAGCCAATCAGAGCGTGGGAACTTTATCCTTATTGACGTCACATCCTTTCTCCCCCAAGCCCCTGACACATGGTATACCAGAGCCAATCAGAGTAGGGATAAAGTTCCCACGCTCTGATTGGCTCTAGTACCATGTGTGCACGGCCATGTGCCTTTTCATGACGTCAACTTAAAGGCAATTGAAGCAAAGCCATTCTGATTGGCTGTGCTTTCATTCCCTTTAAGTGACGTCATCATTTTTTTATTATCGGCCAAAACACATGGTTTTCACGGTCCAATCAGGACCGTGGGAACCATGACGCAAAATGTGACGTCATAGGTCTTTAAAAGCCTATGTCGTCTCATTTTGCAGCCAGACGCCGCGGAGGAGGACCTCCGGAGAAGAAAAAAGACAAGGGCGTGGCCGATGATGGAAAGAAGACCACGCCCTGCCCCGCCCGGAAGGAGATAGAAGAAAGAAGAATACAGATGAAGATGTATTACAAGTAGAAGACCCGTGGATTGGTTTGGATTTTTAGTTTAATGTTTATTATTTTGAATGGTTTATTATTTTATGGGTTCCTGATCGTGGATTGGTTCGTGAGTAAGCTGGGCAACGGGAGTCGGTGGGGGCAAGTAATGGTAAGTGAACTACAGTAAAGAAATGTATTTTATTTAACTTGTTAATTTTTTCAAACGGTTTTTTAACCTGTGTATTTTTTTTTTTTTGTGGTATATCATTTCTTGCCACTGTATGTATGTATGTACAATATATATGTCTAGAGAGATATACTGTACAGTATACATTCAGGGTAAGAAATGATGATGTTTTAAAAGCTGGATTAGATGTGTTTTTAATTATTTTGTGAGTTTAAAGTATTTTAAAATTAGATACTGTAGATGTATTCCTTGGTATTGTATTGTGTGTTTGAGGAAGGTCAGGGATACTGTAGGTAGGCTTGGTTTGGAAAGGTTGTATTTTTGTCGGTACTTATATTTTTTCAAAGGCTTAATTGTTCTGCTCTAGGCGTGAATCTGTTAATGGTTTCATTGTTCATGATTGAGTGTGAAATGTTTAGAGATCTAAATAATGATTGCTAATTGATTTTTGTTTACGTTGATTAATTTGCAGAATGTATACAGTATGGTGCATAGATTTTATGCATTTTGGAATGTGACTTTTTTCATTGGTTTGTGATCATATACAGTACAGTAGATTGTGAGATCAGTTAGGATTTTTTAAGGAAATTGATTTTAATGTAGTGTCTGTATGGAGACGTGTTTGGTTGTAGGGCAGTATGCTTTTGATAACCCTTCTACATTTATTTGTACTGTATATTGGTTTATCATGGGTGTGTATATAACGTGTGTGTATATATATATATATATATATATATATATATATATATATATATATATATATATATATATATATATCTCTTTCTCTCTGTCTCTCTGTATATATATATACAGTGTATATATATATATAGTTGCATGATGAAGCCACAGTACAAATTCATGGGTGAAGGGTGGGTATCGTGCCTGTGTGGCTTAACCCCTTAATTACCTTTGCGGTTATTATCCGATAAGGTGTTTAAGGGGTTAATTGATATCTGAATGTAATTGCAATGTATTGGCTTGGTTTTGGCTATGTTTTGTGTGGGCAAGAGAAGGAAGACGCTGGCGTCGGACACTTCGTATTGATGAGGTCAGTAGTACTTTATTTATTTGTATATGCTAGTTAATGTTTTTAATAATGGGCAATTAATCTATTATCCATATCTGGATAATAGTTATTTTGCACATTATTGTACTGTAGAAGTTGGGGGGGAGGGTGTATGTATTGAATGTATAGGCCAGGTTTATTTTTTTTACATTCAGGGTTACTTCCGTGGTTTTGCGTGGGACCTCTGGAGACCACCCGCGGGGAATCCTCGGGTATCCTAAAGGGTAGCAGGCTGGTGGTTCCACGGGTGACACATGCGGGGATGATGATGTGTGGTCCCACTTCTGTGGGGGCACCGCGGACCCGTAGTCTGCGGGCATGACGATGTGTGGTCCCACTTCTGTGGGGGCACCTCCGACCCGTAGGTGCGGGGATGATGATGTGTGGTCCCACTTCTGTGGGGGCACCGCGGACCCGTAGTGAGCACCCGTGAGTTCCCCAGACCCCCATGGGAACCACCCGAGGCCCCGCAGACACCTGTGGGTTTGACCCGGGGCTCCCAGACATCCTTGGGCCTACCGTGGGGACCCAATTGTGGCTCACGGTGACCCAAGGAGACCACCTGGGCGCCATGGTGCTGGCAGGATCCACCAGCAGGCCTCCAGAACCTGTGGAATGCTGCTGGTAAACTGTAGGTCTGTCCAGGTGCCCTGCCAGCCCACCGGGGACTAGCGTGGGGCTGCGTTATGGACCCTGAATTTAAAAGAATAAATCTTGTATTTATGGGGGGGGGGCACAGGGGGTGGGTAATGTATTTAATAAATAGAATGCTGTTTATTGTGGGTGATTGTACTGTTTTTATTGTGGGTACTGGGGTGGGGGTGGGGTGTTTCCCCAACGGTATGTGGGTAGGCCTCCCTTGTGGGTACTGACTGGGTGGTTAGGCCTCACGGGTGGGGGGGGTTAGTGTGGGAGGGTATGTAGGCATCCCGAGTGGTGGGTGGGTGAGGGTGGGTTAACCCCTTCATGACTGTAGCGGTTAATAACCGCTATGGTGATTAAGGGGTTAGGGGACATTACTTTGTATGTTTTAATTTTTGTGTCTGTTTTGCAGAAGCGGAGGGGCCATGGCCAGGATGGGGGGGGGGGGTTAACGGTATGTGGGTAGGGGGTGAGGGTGGTTAGCAATGCAGGGAGGGAGATTTACTGGTAACAGAAACATCTCTCTCCCTTCAATGTAATCTGTTTAACACAAACATTAGGGGGGGAAGGGGCTTTAGGCCTTTATATCTCTGTCCCTTCAGTGTAATCTGCTTAACAGAAACATTAGGGGGGAGGGGGCTTTAAACAATGCTGTGTATAATGTATAAGGTTTTTTACAATTAGATAGATGTAATCCTTGGTATTGTAAGGGTTAGTTTGGTTTTAAATTGTCTTTTCTGGTTGGTACTTACAGTATACAGTATATTGATTTTGGTTTACTTGATTGGTTAAAATACTGTAGTTGACTTGTTTGGAAGTGTTTGTACAGTATTTACTGGTAGAGTAGCTTGCAATTATATTGTTAACATTCATTTGCAGAATGTACAGTACTGTATATGGTGCATAGATTTAATGCTATGCATCATTTACAGTATACAATGTAAATGCAATGTACTGTGTGGATTGTAATGTTATGTTTTATATTGTAAAATAAGTTACTGTAGGATTATTAAATGGATTATTATTATTGTCTGTATAGAGAAGCGTTATCTGTAGGACAGTATGATTTTGATAACCATTCTACATGTATTTGTACTATTGGTTCATCATGTGTGTATATATACTGTATACTGTATATATATATATATATATATATATATATATATATATATATATATACATCTACACTATCAATAAAAATGTATTTCAAATGTATTTATTGGCATTTATTTATTTATTTATTTATTTAGATTTATTTATTAATTGTGGGGCTGCTGTGCGTGAATTTTTTTTATTGGGGGTGAGGGGGGTGTTTGGCCCTTGGTGTGAGTTTACGACTTGCAGCAGCAGCAGCACAATTAATAAATAAATCTAAATAAATAAATAAATAAATAAATGACAATAAATACATTTGAAATACATTTTTATTGATAGTGTACATGTGCAGGGGGTCTCCGGAGCTGAAGCGCACAGGTTTCAGGTCTGGGGACCCCGTACCCCCCGAGATACAGGCCCCTTTAGGGGGTGCCGGTATCCCTCTGCTCTGCTTGGTTTACAGGCCGCGGTCACGTGATCGCGGCCTGTAAACCAAGCAGAGCAGAGGGATACCGGCACCCCCTAAAGGGGGCTGTATCTCGGGGGGCACGGGGTCCCCAGACCTAAAACCAACGCGGTTCAGCTCCGGAGACCCTCTGCACATCTACACTATCAATAAAAATGTATTTCAAATGTATTTATTGTCATTTATTTATTTATTTTTTGGCGGCTGCTGTGTGTATTTTATTGTTGTGGGTTGCGGGAGGGTGGGTGAATGGGGTATTCGCCCCAACGATGGTTGGGGAGGGCTTGCGGGGGGGGTGGGGTAGCGGGAGGGCTTAACCCCTTCATGACCGTAGCGGTATTAACTGCTACGGTCGTGAAGGGGTTAAGTGCACCCGCAACCCCCCCCCCCCTCCCGCAAGTCCTAAACTCACTCCAAGGGCCACATACCCCCCTCACCCATCCCCACTACACACAATAAAGCGGGCACGGTGGGTTAACCCCTTCATTGCCTTAGCGGCTATCCGCTATGGTAATGACGCAGCATTTTCCGTATTTTTAATAATATTGATCAGGAGCAGGGGGGGGGGGTTCCCTGAGCATTAATTTCTGGCTCAGGGAACCCCCTGCTCACTTTACAATATTATTACAATAATGCTTCTTTACCATAGCGCATAGACGCTAAGGTAAAGAACGAGTGTTTATTTATACTGTATATTGTATGTGTTTTATTGATAGTGTACATGTGCAGAGGGTCTCCAGAGCAGAAGCGCACAGGTTTCAGGTCTGGGGACCCCGTGCCCCCCGAGATACAGGCCCCTTTAGGGGGTGCCGGTATCCCTCTGCTCTGCTTGGTTTACAGGCCGCGGTCACGTGATCGGGACCTTTAAACGCAGAGGGATACCGGCACCCCCTAAAGGGGCCTGTATCTCGGGGGGCACGGGGTCCCCAGACCTAAAACCAACGCGGTTCAGCTCCGGAGACCCCCTGCACATCTACACTATCAATAAAAATGTATTTCAAATAATTTTTAATGTGCGGATGTTTGCGCAGAGAGAGAGCAGCGGATCTCTCTCTGCTGCAAACACATCTCGCCCCCGCCGCCCATACAGTAGTATCATTTATGTATGTGCATATACAGTACAGTACAGTACTGTACAGTACTGTATGTTAGGGCTTACAGGGGTTGTTGTTATACAGTATATACAGTATATAGTATACAGTATATACTGCATTACAATTCATTATAGGGGACGGCTTCACAGAGAATAGCTCGCAAGCGCCACCATGTGTATTTTGACGGCATTGCAGTATTGTAACCAGCCGGAATAAAAAGCTTAAATTCCGGCCGGAAAATAACTCAATGCACTCTGGCAGAAAACTATCAGAAACCTGAATACACCCGAGTATACCCGAATTCGCGGGACTAGCCGTGCTCGAATAAAGTGTGTCGCCAGTGTACAGTATTGTGCTAAATGGCATATTTATTCCTAATGCCAATAGCAATGGATCCGCTACTACTGTTCCGTGTGAATCCATACCTGCTGCAATATATGCACCCGCCATTGCTGAAACACACATTCGACAAGAACATAACTACTGCACCGACACACTTTATTCGAGCAAATACCCGGTATGTACCTGGCAGATACCTGGAATGCGCCGCTCCTCACCTCTGACAAGCCCCGTTGCATTTGCCTTCCCAGCCTGGGTTCATGCCTGGCTGATGGGCGGCTGATCTGTTAAATGATAATGATTAGGATTTAATAGGCTGCAATGCTTCGCGTGTCTACCAGATGGCATAAATTCATGAATTGTAATGCAGTATATATATATGTAGTGTGCAGTATTGCAGCCAACGGGAATAAAATGCTTCAATCCCTGCCGGAAAACAACTCAATGCACTCGGGCAGAAAACAGTCACAAACCTCAATACACCCGGGTATACCCGAATTCGTGGGACTAGCCGAGCTCGAATAAAGTGTGTCGCCAGTGTACTATGATTTTGTACAAAGCGTTTTTGCTGCAAACGCATTCGAATGGGTACCCGAAGAAATGAACCTACCTCCGGACCAATTGTTTGAAGAAAGCAGTGGCGATTCCTATGAGCGCTTCATGGAGGAGATGTGTGTCAGACAGGATTCAGCGTTTGGGTCAACCGTGGATGAAAATGCCTTGGTTTTCTGGAGCGACCAGTTGCAGCCAGACGAAGTGTTACTTCTACAAGAATGGTAAATATAAAATCGTTATGCGTTGACTCAGCGTTAAAAGTTTTTTTTTTTGTAACCACCATTTTGACTTTAAATGCGTGGATACAGCGTAACATTGCAGACTGCATAACATGTAGCGATCACAAACACATTGTTTCCTATTACAATATAGTAGAACCTGAAAGAGTAGTACACATTGCTCACGGAATAAATATATGTACTTTCCTATCCCTTTAAACATATTATAAACATGTTACCATAACTGTAATACACACCTGTTTTGTTATCATGCAACATCTACAAAAAACAAACCGGGTCGACCACGTATGACGTGGGACCCTTGTTATGTGCCAAGGCGTCCTTAAAAAGGATTACGGATGTAAGTCCTGCCCCCAAGCGACGTGCGCGCATCAAAGCCTATTGGCTGTGTTGTTTTGTTATAGTTACGGTAACTGCACTGTGTCATGCGTGCGCGTCTGTGCTTGTAGTCGTGCACTGGGCGTTAGCCGAATGTTAATTGAGTGGGAGGAGTGTTTGCGTGCGCTTCACGCTGGCTTAACATGACGTCACACGTATTGCATTTGCGCATTGTGTTATCGGCCGTGCTTTCTGTCCACACACGTCTGTTTAAAAAGAATACAGATGTACTCGTTTAGAACGAATGTAGTTTCGCCTTCATTGTAATTGAAATAAATATTTAATGGTTAATGCTATTTTCAACATGTATTGAACGCACAACGTATGCATTGCTTTGCGCATGCGCTAACAGTTAGTCGACCCAAGCGTGAAGTGCGTGCGCACACTAAGATGTGCACGCACATTTTTCAGTATACAGGCAACGTAAACTTCATATACATAGTTATGCCTGCTACTAATTTAATTAACGATTAAATTATGATGTACACTTGTAGTTCTAACATATAAGCGACTGACGTGTGTATCTACACAATCATATAAAGCTGTGTAACGCATTGTCACGGATACATATACACTGGCGACACACTTTATTCGAGCTCGGCTAGTCCCACGAATTCGGGTATACCCGGGTGTATTGAGGTTTGTGACTGTTTTCTGCCCGAGTGCATTGGGTTATTTTCTAGGCAGGGATTGAAGCATTTTATTCCAGCTGGCTGCAATACTGCACAGTATATATATATATACTGCATTACAATTCATGAATTTATGCCATCTGGTAGACACGCGAAGCATTGCAGCCTATTAAATCCTAATCATTATCATTTAACAGATCAGCCGCCCATCAGCCAGGCATGAACCCAGGCTGGGAAGGCAAATGCAACGGGGCTTGTCAGAGGTGAGGAGCGGCGCATTCCAGGTATCTGCCAGGTACATACCGGGTATTTGCTCGAATAAAGTGTGTCGGTGCAGTATAGTAAGGTGCCAAATTTGACCATCATGTGTTTGCTGTATTTCAGAGATGTCGGGGAAGATACAATCGGATCAATGTATGATTTCAGAAGAGTCTACCTTTATATGAGATGATTGTGAGGAGGAGCCACCGACTACTATACTACATATGGAACTAATTTTATATTGCTTGCAGCGCTTATTAACAACCAATTAAAAATGTGATACCCTTATGCCTATATTGCATAAGCACTTAATTAACATAATGATGTTGCAAAAGAGAGCAGCTAGAAATTTTCTTGAGTGTTCTTTAATTACTACTAACATTGTATGCCATGGTGTGTTTTATATATAACAACCATTCCCACTCTGCTAACACATTTGTGTATTCTATTGTGTAATGGAACGTATGACTGTCGAAACTATGTAACAATAATAATAATTATAATAATAATATGAGCATGTTCTTGTATAGCGCTGCTAGTTGTACGCAGCGCTTTACAGACACATTTTTTAGGCTGAGGTCCTTGGCCCGTGGAGCTTACAATTTATTTTTTGCCGCCTGAGGCACAGGGAGATAAAGTGACTTGCCCAAGGTCACAAGGAGCCGACACCGGGAATTGAACCAGACTCCCCTGCTTCAAACTCTCAGTGCCAGTGTGTGTCTTTACTCACTGAGCCACTCCTTCTCCCAATGTAAAGGACACTTACAACCAACTAGGCATTTCTTGTTAAAAATCTCTTGTTACATGGGTATGTTGATAAAATGGTTTGGGACTGTAGCAAATAATGTTATTGGCAAGATGTTGTGGTCCCCTACAATGCATGATGTTCTGAATATTACATCAACATCATGTAATGAAGTACGTTTATGTGTATATTTCATGTACCAAACTAACTATAGTTTACTGTGTTTATTAAACGTTCAACACATACATACTACAGTCAATATGATGATATAAGCTACCATAATAAACCTGCTGTTATCATTTGTCGGTGTTATACATGGATCATACACAAATTGATACAGACACAAACAGTTGTCTTAAAAAGTGTGCCTATGCTAATGTGCACGTGATTGATGTTTATATTTTGAGAATACTTGATAGTTATCATCATGATAATGATGAAGTGACGTCAATGACATTCCAAATATATTACCAACATTGTCATTGTGGGAAATTAGAAATGCAAAATTACAGTAAAATTTTTGACACAATTGTGGTTTTGTTTACACTTTGACATTTGTTACATGTAGGTCACATCAACACACGTGTGACTTATACATACACATGTGACACATTTTAATTAATGTTGACAAATAATTTGTAGCATTAATAATGACCTACATTGCTAAATATCAGATGTACGACGCATTGTTGTGATTACAGGCATTCATGCATGGAGTGTTATGATCAGTCAATTGCATCCGTGATTAATGAGCTCCCGTAAGTAAACAAATAAGTACAGTTATCCCGTTCTCTCCAAACACCTCTATATTACATTAATGGAATTTATAAGGGAACATACATTAAATGTGATGAAATGGGAGTAATCATTTTCTAATGCAATGAACATGAAACCTCAATAGTAGCAAAATGCATGTACATGATACAGAAAGTACATATATGTAACATTTATCTTTGAACCAATATGTTGGGTTTTTACTTCACATAATTATACGAATATTGAGGTAGGCACATCTTATGCCAGATGTCAGCAAATATACATACCATGATCAGTCATACTGGAGATATACCTATAATGCAAAGGAACAAGATATAAATTGCAAACATTGACATGCCATCTTCAGTACCGTAAGCAACACAGCAAAGTGTGTATTTGGTGTTAAATGTGCAACACCATGTATATTTAATCACATTCAAAATGTAAAGCAGCCTGGTGTACACATCATATGGATGTACATGTTACACTGCACCAATAACATTGTATGTAAGCATACTGCAAGAATGAATGACTATGGCCATACTATGTGTATTGTGTTAGCATAAGGAACAACACAATGCTGAAATATTACTGATTTGTTACCCCAGTTGTATTCACATACACACAACTAATGTACAATTGAAGAGGGATTATATAACCTGTGCAACAATAACATACCGCTGCCACATTCCTTTGTGCACACAACAGAGAAAAGAAAGGTGTGCAACCCATATTCATCTGTGTCCTAACATAAGGTTATATAAAGAAACATTATTGTTAATATAACATTATTAATCTATAAAAGTAGTACTAGGAACATATATGTTTTTACTTACAAGAAAAAAAGGAATTGATGAGATTCTGGCGTGTCTGGCCACCACTGGCTGTTTGTTCATTTTCAGCAGCTACATGGGTTGGATGCTCGTCTACCAAAGCCTCAGCTAGGTCTGATTGTACATTGTGCCTGAGTGCAACATTGTGCAAAATGCAACAGGCAAGGATAATATCAGACACTTTTTGAGGCTTGTATAGAAGAGCCCCACCAGTTCTGTCCAGACACCTAAATCTGGTCTTCAGTAGGCCAAATGTCCTCTTTATAACAGATCTTGTAGAGATATGGGCTGCATTGTACCTCTCCTCTGCTTCAGTTTGAGGGTTTAGCACCGGAGTCAAGAGCCACGGCCTAATTCCGTATCCCGAGTCACCTATAATGAATGGAGCACACATAAGCTTACATTAGTGATAAGATTCTACAATGCCAACATTCCTAAAGAAATATGTGTTTTGTGTTAGAACATGTAAATCTGTACTCACCCAGCAGCCAACCATGTTCAAAATGTCCCTCTTCGAACGCATGGAAGACTGAAGAGTTCCACATGGATAGAGGAATCGTGACTGGAACCAGGGAATTTGGGTACCACATGCATTATCCTCATCGTGGCATCACATACCACCTGTACATTGAGTGAATGGTAGTGCTTACGATTGCGGTAAACATGCTCACTCTGACTAGGTGCAATCAAAGCAACATGTGTGCAATCGATTGCACCCAGCACACATGGTATCCCTGCTATATTATAAAAGCCAGTCCTGACTTCCAGCCACTCTGTCGCCTCTGTAGGAAAATGAATATAATTCCTAGCGCGTCTATTGAGTGCATAGAGAAACTGGGTAAAGGCCCGCGAGAATGTAGATTGCGAGACCCCGCCCACTATGCCCACAGTTGTCTGGAATGACGCGGACGCAAGATAATGTAATGAGCACAGCATTTTAACAAGCCCAGGGACTGCACGACCTCTGGCTGTCAAAAAATCTAAATCTCCCCTTATCTCCTCATAAAGAGATAAGATTGCTGCTGAACTCAAACGATAGTGACTTACTATCTCCTCCTCACTCATCCCATCTAACAGGGTTCTCTCCCTGTACAGACGCGGACGAGGCACAACTTGTCTCCTCTGTCTTCTCCTCTGATCTCCTGTCCCTCTACCTGTCCCTCGGCCTGTCCCTCTCCCTGTCCCTGTCGTATCCGCGTGCCTGTCCCTGTCACTGTCCCTGGGTCTGTCCCTCCCTTGCCCTATGTCATTCTCTTGATCAGCAAGCATGTCATAGAAAAGAATGTTCCTCCGTCTCCTAAACAATCGCAACATTTTGAAATGAGTAGCTGTGAATGAGCAGGTAATGGGCGTCCTTTAAATGTACATGAACGTTTAAAGATGCGTTACACATTACAAGCATTGCGTCATGTAAAGCAACATGAATATACGCTGTATGTGTTAGATGTGTGACATGTGTAACATCATATAAATAATTGTCGCTCAGTTCAGTAAAATGTGTGATATGATGTGAGATTCTCCTTTAAGAGTTGAGTATAGGATTTTCCCTTGACACATCATCACATGATGAGTAATGTGACACGCAAATGATGAAAACATCTACAAGTACAATGTTATGCAAATAATACACGTAAGCTGTGACACAATGCAGGGAATGCCCCCCACACTGTAATGCAAATCACCTTTGTATTGTGAGCAATGAAACGTAAACAGTACTATACTGTTATACGTCCCCGCTCCATTGACTCCATTGATGTACAGAAGATGTTTTTTTTCTAAGTGCCGTTCCTGCAGCCTTAGCGATCGTTCTCCCCTCCAACTTGCCAACTTTAGTTGGCGGGTGAAATTGGCCATAACATCTCAATTTCCTAGTGCCGATCAGCCCCGATAAGCTGATTTTGGTACTTGAATCCAGCCGATTTAAAAAAATGGCGATCAGTGCCGAAAACAGGCTTATCGACAGCCGACTGGCCATAACAAAATGATCGGCTATGAAACCTGCCGAAATCAAGCACTTATCGGCGCTTACTGAATCTCAAACCCAATTTTGGCTATAAAATGCCGAAAAAATCCTTATCAACGCTTACTGCATGAGGCCCTTAAACTGGTTGTGGATGTGAGGGTCTCTGGTAGGTTGTTCCAGTTTTGGGGTGCACGGAAGGAGAAGGAGGAACGTCCGGATACTTTGTTGAGCCTTGGGACCATGAATAGTCTTTTGGAGTCTGATCTCAGGTGATAGGTGCTGCATGTGGTAGGGGTGAGGAGCTTGTTCAGGTAGCTGGGTAGCTTGCCCAGAAAGTATTTGAGGGTGAGACAGGAAAGGTGAACTTTGCGCCTAGACTCTAGTGATGACCAATCTAGTTCTTTGAGCATTTCGCAGTGGTGTATGTTGTAGTTGCATTGGAGAACAAAACGACAAATTGAATTGTAGAGGGTGTCAAGTTTGCTAAGGTGTGTTTGAGGAGCCGAGCCATAAACTATGTCTCCATAGTCAATAATTGGCATTAGCATCTGCTGTGCAATACGCTTTCTGACCAGGAGACTTAGGGAGGATTTGTTCCTGTAAAGTTCCCCTAGTTTGGCATAGGTCTTGGTTGTCAGGGTTTCAATGTGCATCCCGAATGTTAAGTGGGAGTCAAACCATAAGCCCAGGTATTTAAAACTAGTGACAGGTGTTAGGGTAGTGTTAGCGTTGGTTCTAATCAGGAGCTCAGTCACTGGAAGCTTTACAAATTTAGTCTTGGTCCCAAATACCATTGTTACAGTCTTGTCAGTATTTAAAAACAGTTTGTTTTGGGAAATCCAGTTTTCGAGTCTCAAAAAGTCAGACTGAAGTATGTGTTGAAGGTTAGAGAGGCTATGGCTGTGTGCATATAGGATTGTGTCATCTGCATACATGTGTATTGAGGCTTCCTTACAAGCTGTGGGAAGATCATTAATGAACACTGAGAAGAGTAGGGGCCCCAGAACAGAGCCTTGAGGGACACCACAGGTGATATCCAGGGGGTTGGAATTAGAGCCTGAGATGGACACATGTTGGGATCTTCCTGATAGGTAGGACTGAAACCAGTTTAAAGAATGTTTCCCTATTCCAGAGCTCTGGAGTTTGTTAAGCAGGATAGCATGATCAACTGTATCAAAAGCCTTTGCAAAATCTAGGAATACTGCACCAGTGAGTTGTCCCCGTTCCATTCCACACTGGATTTCATTGCAAACTTTTAGCAGGGTAGTTACGATGGAGTGTTTGGGACGAAACCCAGACTGGAATTGGCTATGGAAATTTGTCTTGGTGTAGAAATCGCTTAATTGGGAGTGGACACATTTTTCCATAACTTTGGATAGAATTGGGAGAAGTGAGATTGGCCTGTAGTTTGAGACAGTGTTTTTGTCCCCACTTTTGAAGATTGGGACAACTCTGGCAGTTTTCCAGGTCTTAGGGATATGGCCTGCAGACAGGATAGAGTTGACTATAGAAGCAATTGGTTTGGCAATGGCTGGGGCACCAAGTCGTAGGAACCTAGATTGTAGTAAGTCGGGTCCACATTGGCTGCTTAGTTTTAGTTTTAGGAGCGCTTGTGTAATCTCCTCTTCAGATACTGGGCTAAATTGAAAATTGTGGGCAGAGTTGGGAGGGGGTGGGACTGTAGGGATACTCCCAGGGTGAGATTCATGTTTGGGGTTTGTGCTGCGTTTCGCTAATAAGTTAGTGGCACACCCCACAAAGTAATCATTGAATGCATTTGCAATGTCAGTGGGGTTTGTCAGAGTAATATCCCCCTTAGTGATATTACTTGGTTGTTGATGGTTAGGAGGCTGGAATATATTGTTGATAACCTTCCAGAAGTTAGCTGGGTTTGATGTATTTTGGTGGAGATTGTCAGAGTAATATTGTGCTTTTGCATGCCTTGTTTGCCTTGTGCACATGTTCCGCATGCATCTGTAGTGATTGAGATCCTTGGTAGTGCCAGTTACTTTGTAGCTTTTCCACAAGGCATCCCTGAACTGGTAGAGTGCTATAAGGTCAGGTGTAACCCATGGAAGGTGGGCCCCCCGTACCCTTATTTTGCGTAGTGGTGCATGCGTATCGCAGAGTTTTAAGAACTCGGATTGGAAATAGTCAAGCGCAGAATCAGGGTCGGGAATTAAATCGATTCTGTGCCATGGGCAGTTGGTAAGGTCATCCAGAAACTGTTGTGGGTTAAAGTTTTTAAATGTTCTAGTGAGGAGAACTTTAGGGCTTGAATGGGGCGGTTTAATTTTCCTTACACAGTACACTATTGCATGGTCACTGAAAATATCAGGAAGGATGCCAGAGGATTGGATTCTGCTGGGGTTTGAGGAGAGAATCCAGTCTAGCAAGGAATGGTTATGCGATTTCAGGTTTATCCGTGTGGGTTGGGAAATGAGTTGTGATAGGTTAAGTGACTTGAGTTGTATCTGGATTTTGTGGTTTTTAGGGTCAAGCCAATTGAAGTTGAAATCCGCTAGAACTAGCAGCTCACTCTTCTCATTCAGAGAGGAAATGGAGCCAAGAAATTGGGTGATATCAGTCAAGGATTGTAGAGGGGCTTTAGGGGGGCGGTAGATGCCAGCAAGCAAGATGGGCTTAGAAAAGGGGAGGCAGATTTTGCCAACTAGAGTTTCAAAAGAGGGTAGACTTGGTGGGCCATTTAACAGTGTAAATTGTAAGGTGTCTGCAATATAAAATAACACCCCTCCTCCTCTCTTTGACCTATCTCTCCTAAAAATGGAGTATCCCTGAATGGCGAAATTTGCATCAGGGGTTTTAGGGGATAGCCATGTTTATGTAAGAACGATGGCTTTGGGTTTATGCATAAGGCACCATGCCCTTAGTTCATCCAGTTTGGGCAGCAGGCTCCGGATGTTTATATGGGCAACAGATAGCCCTTTTTGGAATTTAAAGGTGGAATTCTCAGGGGCATGGGACAGAGCTGAAATGGGAGGACCTGGGTTAGTTTCAACATCACCTGCTAGAGAGAGTAATAGTATGAGTAGAAATTTGGTTAGTTGTTTGCAAGTTGTAAATTTGTGGTTTTTGCCATTTGAGTGAGCAGTGGTTGGTGTGCTGGTTTTTAGAGTTCTCCACCAACATTCAGTACATAGTGCAAGGCGTTTGAGTAGTCCAGGGTGTATGGTGATGTTGGGTGTGGGCCAGGATGGAGGAGTTTGTAGTGGATAGAGGGAGTAACATCTCCATGAGGCCAGGAGAGAGAAAAAAGTTAAAAGACATAGCAGGTTCATGATGCCTGAGGTAGGCAGTGCTGCAAGGAGCTGTTGTGAGCAGAGTGAGTGTGTGCAGACTAAACAGCAGGGGTGAGCCTGTACCTTGTCAAGTGTTTTGCTGCATTGCAATGCTAGGGTCAATTCAGGGTTTAAGTGTTTTATGCATTCAGTTTTGGGAGAGGCTGCAGTGAAAGAAGTTGTAAAGGGGTGGGCGGTTAAACTATGCAGGCTAACAAGCATGGGATCATAGTGTGATCTGAATAGCTTACCGTTTGTTGTCTTGAGTAAAAGAGTGTGCAGTAGATGCAGTCTCCAGTCACCTCTAGTCAAACTGTATCACTTAAAAAGCTCACTTAAAAAGCCTCACTGCCTAATGCAGTTCCTGCCCAATGCAGCAAAGGTGTTTGTATTATACAGAAAAAACAGTCACATGACCCTCCCCCTCCCCAATCAGTCAGCTTGTTCCATTTGGTCAATTAACAGCACAGAGTTAAGAGGGGGGGGGGGGAACCTTTTTACATTCAAACATACTAACTTATATCAATTCTACAAGGCCAGATTCAGTCTTATACACAGGGTTTCAACATCAGGAACATACCTGTGAAGAGAATGCAATTAGATCCATGTCATATCAGCTGAGGTTATTGGTTATTGGTCTTGCATGAAGAAAGTGAGTATATTAACTATATATATATATTAACTGTAGTCTAACTGTATCACTTAAAAAGCTCACTTTAAATGCCATAGAGTGGTGTCGGAATCTCTGCAGCCAGGGAACTTGTGTGCCTAATAAAATGGTGGCTTAAATGACCTGGACATTTAAACTTCACAGAGATACTGACACTCACTACAGAGGTAAGTATCTCTGGAAACACGGGGTCCTCGGAGATGAAATTAACACAGTTCAGCTCCAGAGACCCCCTGCTTCAATCCTAAAATTAAAAAGAAAAAAAAAAAGATGCAGTACATGGAGTTTTGCTGCTTTAATCAAAAAGGTTGCAAGGTTTTTTTTTAAAACAGTAATTAACGTATATACGAATTGACTTTCTTAACGTCAATTTAATGCCAGAATGACTTTTTTTTAGCTTTATACAGTACATCCCCCTAAGTGTTTTTATAAAAGAAGAGGCGATGTGCAAACCACTAAAACACAATGTTGCAAATGTATTAGTTTAAAGCAACAGGAAAAAAACAAGCGTTTACTTTCTAATATTTTACTTTATGTCTGTGGGTCACATATATAAACGTAAATTTTTTCTAAATTAAGCAAATTTCTCATAAGATTAGATGTTTTATTATTCTTTTCCTTTAAATCTCTTGACAATGTGCATTTTAACATCTTTTTTCTCGTAAGTATAAGTACTTATAAGAAAAAGATAAAGCACTCCCTGTGCTTTATACATTTGTGAAGAGAAGCAGACATACTGATGCAGCGGCCGTTATTCGAACACATCTCAAATCAGTTTTCGTGTTGACCGCTGTATTCCATTCGATATCTCCGCATTTTACCACTATTCATGCCGTGTTCGCGCAATCCGGCATCGGGCAGCCACACGCGGTTGATCTGTTTAATTTAATGGTTTCTTGTTTCTTTGGATGTAATTCTTCGCGTATCCGCCATGTGGCAGAAGTTAATGAATTATAATTTGGGTGCTATTCTTTGCGTATCCGCCAGGTGGCAGAAATTCATGAAATTAATTAATTGTATGTTGTATTGTATTGTTATGTGTATGGAACTTTGCTACTTTGTAAGGGTGCAGGTGTTTAAAACTTATAGCACCCACGTCTATACTGGTACATACTTACAGTGGCCTATTGTGAATTTACCTTGATTTTTCAAAGACGTTATCAAATTAGGCGTTCTTAATAAAAAGCTTTAAATACTCAATGTGTGCCTTTTTTTTTACATTCTTTCCCAGCACAATTGCTGAGTGGAAATGATGGCTACACCACAGACGTATAAAAAACCTGACTGTAGTTATGCATTTTTAATATATTCTGCAATTAATGCTGCAGCAGATAAGATGGCGACTGTATCTGAAATATATGAATATTTCATTTCGAACTACGATTTTTTCAAGTTTTCACCTGACGTTCATGGGTGGAAGCGTGCGATAAGAAAAACCTTAAGTAACGATCACTGTTTTTTTCGCATTGACCCTCCTGCCGGAGAGATTTTCAGGTATTGGGGTCTCATGCCAGAATTTCACAATATGTTTGACCATAGCAATTTCAAAAGAAGAAAGGTCGGTTTTAACCCATATTAAGCTTCGGGCATGGTCAGCGCTTACGCGCTGAGCCTTGCTGAGGCGCGCTTGCACTTACCTGTGAGCCGTGTGAGCGGCTTTAGTAGGGGCTCACCTACGCTTCCGCAAGCGCACGTAAGTGTAGATCTTAGGTAATTTTTTAAATCACGCGCTTGCCGGAGCGCAGGGCTAGTCACGTGAGCGGTTCGCCCAATGAGGGGGAACCAGCTCCGTGACGTCACTGGCCCGCCTACGGCCCACCCCGACACACCCCATGATGGTGCGCTGTCTAAGGCCAGGGAAAGCACCCACTTTCCTTGAGCCTCAGCGCGCCTCAGCACACCCGCTGGATCTCTGGACGAGGCCTAAAATTCGTCAATCCCAATCCAGCAATGTGCCGGCAACAGCACCAGCACCGGCTGGTCCGACCATCAGTGATAACCTGGTGAACGGCAATCCTTTGTACCTGTCCCTGCCAGAATACCTGGAAAAGCTTGCATTTAACAGTACCAAAACGATTTCCAGCGTCATCAGCTGTCAACTACAAATGTAGCAGGCCAGCTGTCACCGGTCAACTATAATGCAGACTTGAGGAGTCACAGTGAGTCATCACCACCCGTTTGGCAAAGTTTATAATGAAGGTAAATATACAGTAATGTACTACACTGTATTACACTTTACTGTACTGTACATGACAGTATTACTGTAAGTTTGGAGCTGCAGTTCAAGCTGCCGTGTGTCAAAACAAAATTATTTTTTAAACAATACTGTACAGTACGTACTTTACAGTACAGAATTGTATGTGCATCAATACAATACTGTATGCGATTTGAGGGGATGTTTCTCTGTTGAGTGCACTTTGAAGAATGATTTGATTGGCCGTCGAAGTACGTGACACTGCTGCAGCTTAAAAATGTAGGGAGAGTGTGTGGCTCAAGAGTCAGAGCCAATCACTGCACACTCTTTTACTCAAGACAACAAACGGTAAGCTATTCAGATCACACTATGATCCCATGCTTGCTAACCTGCCTATTTCAACCCCCCACCCCTTTACAACTTATTTACTGCAGTCTCTCCCAAAACTGACTGCACAATACACTGAAACCCTGAACTGACTCTAGCATTGCAATACAGCTAAACATTTGACAAGGAACAGGCACACATCTGCTGTTAGTCTGCTCACACTCACTCTGCTCACAACAGCTCCTTGCAGCACTGCCTACCTCTGGCATCATGAACCTGCTATGTATTATAACTTTTTTTCTTTCTCCTGGCCTCATGGAGATGTTACTCCCTCTATCCACTACAAACTCCTCCATCCTGGCCCACACCCAACATCACCATACACCCTGGACTACTCAAAAGCCTTGCACTATCTACTGAATGTTGGTGGAGAACTCTAAAAACCAGCACACCAACCACTGCTCAATCTAATGGAAAGCACCACAAATTTACAACTTGCAAACAACTACCCAAATTTCTACTCATACCCCTAATTTCACCACTCTCTAGGTGATATTGAAATTAACCCAAGTCCTCCCATTTCAGTTCTGTCCCATGCCCCTGAGACTTCCACCTTTAAATTCCAAAAAGGGCTATCTGTTGCCCATATAAACATCCGGAGCCTGCTGTCCAAACTGGATGAACTAAGGGCATGGTGCCTTATGCATAAACCCAAAGCCATCGTTCTTACATAAACATGGCTATCCCCTAAAACCCTTGATGCAAATATCGCCATTCAGGGATACTCCATTTTTAGGAGAGATAGGTCAAAGAGAGGAGGAGGAGTGTTATTTTATATTGTAGACACCTTACAATTTACACTGTTAAATTGCCCACCAAGTCCACCCTCTTTTGAAACTCTAGTTGGCAAAATCTGCCTCCCCTTTTCTAAGCCCATCTTGCTTGCTGGCATCTACCGCCCCCCTAAAGCCCCTCTACAATCCTTGACTGATACCACCCAGTTTCTTGGCTCCATTTCCTCTCTGAATGAGAAGAGTGAGCTGCTAGTTCTAGGGGATTTCAACTTGAATTGGCTTGACCCTAAAAACCACAAAATACAGATACAACTCAAGTCACTTAACCTATCACAACTCATTTCCCAACCCACATGATAAACCTGAAACCGCATAACCATTCCTTGCTAGACTGGATTCTCTCCTCAAACCCCAGCAGAATCCAATCCTCTGGCATCCTTCCTGATATTTTCAGTGACCATGCAATAGTGTACTGTGTAAGGAAAATTAAACTGCCCCATTCAAGCCCTAAAGTTTTCCTCACTAGAACATTTAAAAACTTTAACCCACAACAGTTTCTGGATGACCTTACCAACTGCCCATGGCACAGAATCGATTTAATTCCCGACCCCGATTCTGCGCTCGACTATTTCCAATCCGAGTTTTTAAAACGATGCGATACCCATGCTATACTACGCAAAATAAGGGTACTGGGGGGCCCACCTTCCATGGGTTACACCTGACCTTATAGCACTCTACCAGTTCAGGGATGCCTTGTGGAAAACTACAAAGTAACTGGCACTACCAAGGAACTCAATCACTACAGATGCATGCGGAACATGTGCACAAGGCAAACAAGGCATGCAAAAGCACAATATTACTCTGACAATCTCCACCAAAATACATCAGACCCAGCTAACTTCTGGAAGGGTATCAACAATATATTCCAGCCTCCTAACCATCAACAACCAAGTAATATCACTCTGACAAACCCCACTGACATTGCAAATGCATTCAATGATTACTTTGTGGGGTGTGCCACTAACTTATTAGCAAAACGAAGCACAAACCCCAGTCCTACCTATCAGGAAGATCCCAACATGTGTCCATCTCAGGCTCTAACTCCAACCCCCTGGATATCACCTGTGGTGTCCCTCAAGGCTCTGTTCTGGGGCCCCTACTCTTCTCAGTGTTCATTAATGATCTTCCCACAGCTTGTAAGGAAGCCTCAATACACATGTATGCAGATGACACAATCCTATATGCACACAGCCATAGCCTCTCTAACCTTCAACACATACTTCAGTCTGACTTTTTGAGACTCGAAAACTGGATTTCCCAAAACAAACTGTTTTTAAACACTGACAAGACTGTAACAATGGTATTTGGGACCAAGACTAAATGTGTAAAGATTCCAGTGACTGAGCTCCTGATTAGAACCAACGCTAACACCACCCTAACACCTGTCACAAGTTTTAAATACCTGGGCTTATGGTTTGACTCCCACTTAACATTCGGGATGCACATTGATACACTGACATCCAAGACCTATGCCAAACTAGGGGTACTTTACAGGAACAAATCCTCCCTAAGTCTCCTGGTCAGAAAAGCGTATTGCACAGCAGATGCTAATGCCAATTATTGACTATGGAGATATAGTATATGGCTCGGCTCCTTAAACCCACCTTAGCAAACTTGACACCCTCTACAATTCAATTTGTCGTTTTGTTCTCCAATGCAACTACAACACACATCACTGCGAAATGCTCAAAGAACTAGATTGGTCATCACTAGAGTCTAGGCGCAAAGTTCACCTTTCCTGTCTCACCCTCAAATACTTTCTAGGCAAGCTACCCAGCTACCTGAACAAGCTCCTCACCCCTACCACATGCAGTACCTATCACCTGAGATCAGACTCCAAAAGACTATTCATGGTCCCAAGACTCAACAAAGTATCCGGACGTTCCTCCTTCTCCTTCCGTGCACCCCAAAACTGGAACAACCTACCAGAGACTCTCATATCCACCACCAGCTTAAGTTCTTTCAAATCTAAGGCTGTCTCACACTTTAATCTGGTCTGTAACTGTTTCATACGCTCATAATATATATTTTCTTTAACTGTGCACGCAATGTCTTGTATATACACTGGCGACACACTTTATTCGAGCTCGGCTAGTCCCACGAATTCGGGTATACCCGGGTGTATTGAGGTTTGTGACTGTTTTCTGCCCGAGTGCATTGGGTTATTTTCCAGGCAGGGATTGAAGCATTTTATTCCCGCTGGCTGCAATACTGCACAGTATATATATATATACTGCATTACAATTCATGAATTTATGCCATCTGGTAGACACGCGAAGCATTGCAGCCTATTAAATCCTAATCATTATCATTTAACAGATCAGCCGCCCGTCAGCCAGGCATGAACCCAGGCTGGGAAGGCAAACGCAACGGGGCTTGTCAGAGGTGAGGAGCGGCGCATTCCAGGTATCTGCCAGGTACATACTGGGTATTTGCTCGAATAAAGTGTGTCGGTGCAGTAATGTATACCTTGTTCATTTATGTAACTGTACTTGTAACCATGTATTATTTGTTTTACTCTGTGCCCAGGACATACTTGAAAATGAGAGGTAACTCTCAATGTATTACTTCCTGGTAAAATATTTTATAAATAAATAAATCAAAAGTTTGTTCTCATCACACAGACACACATGTAGGATATTGCTTGAACGACTGCTTTAATTTCCAATGACGCGACTTGACGCATGCGCAATACCGGTAATGCAGATAGAGTATATGGTCAGCACACAGTGAGTTATTAGAAAGAGAAAGAGTGATACAAAACAGATGTTTAGTAACAGTGCACGAGAGCTTTAATCTCTTGCTGTGTATGCAAGGGGACTCAATGCAGTAATATGGAAATATTATTAAAGGTCAAAATGCTACTCACACGGCCCTGTGTGAGTCAAGGTCCCTTAATGGTATCTTTTGCCAGCTTGTTGTTTCTCTCTGAGGTATGCCGAGCAGTCACACCGTCTGCTTCTATCTGTGGGTAAGTATTTCCCCCTTCCCCCGTATGTGGGATGACAGTCGCAAACCGTGTGTAAGTAATATAGTTTATTTAAACATCAAAACCAAGTAAAAGCAACTTACATGTAACAAACAGTTGTTGCAGCTCTATTGCGGTCCGGTCCACTGCTCATGGCTAGCTCCCACTTCCGCATCTGTCGGTGGGGCCAAGTCACAGGAAACCTTCAGGGCTACGGTGGCTGATCGAGTTCAATGTGGTACACGGGTGACAGGCAAACCTTTTATTGTACAGTATGCTGATGTTTTAATATTCAAATATTTTTTTTACATTGTACAGTACTGTCATCATCACTACTGTTTTGCAGTACGTTGCATTGCTCAACTTTTCTTATAAACACCAAAAATAAAAATGAATACTTTTATTCTGTGAAAACTGTACATAATACCGCTCTCCTCCCTATAGAAGTTTGCTCCAGGTAAAAAGATAGGCTTTAACATATAGAAAAACAAAAAGAACGATTCCTGCGCTCCTACCAATTAGGCTAAAATAAAATAATATTCTCATGAAAAAGGGTATTTAGTTAAACCCTTTGGTCAAAGCGTTTATAAGCCTGCATGCCACGTCAAGGCATACAGTTAAATGCAGGTACCTACACTATATATATATATAGGTAATAGCTGTCCCATGGACAGGTGAAAAAGCCCGGAAGGGGTTAAATAAAGCATGAGCTTATGTGGGTAGTGCAATTAAAGTCTGGCAAAAGCCAGTATCTTACTTACCTTTACTATGGGAGGTAAACTGGGTGCACAAATTCCAAAGTGTGAATATAATTAAACTTATAGATATATATCTCTTTGTCAGCCTTACATATTCACCTACTATTCAATGGAGGGTGATATCCAGACTGACACTGGGGTGTATTATACCTGCACTAATTGGAAAATTGGTAGGGGCTCAGTAACTGCTATGTAACGCAGATGAGCCAATAAACCTACCCCTATGACGTTTCAGAGATTCTAAATTTACAATTCCCCATGGGAGTATGCAGCAAGGAAAAGGATTGCCTAATATTTGTGAAAACTGTACATAATACCGCACTCCTCCCTATAGAAGTTTGCTGCAGGTAAGAAGAGTGGCTTTAACATATAGAAAAACAAAAAGAACGATTCCTGCGCTCCTACCAATTAGGCCGAAATAAAATAATATTCTCATGAGAAAGGGTATTTAGTTAAACCCTTTGGCCAAAGCGTTTATAAGTCTGCATGTCACATCAAGGGCAGGAACAATTCAGGTAGAATAACGAAGACAACGAAGACACTGGGCATAGAGCTTACAATCACTTATATGGGATTTGGGCTCTATCCCTTAACATGGACCCAGGCATTGGATAACAATTACCTGGACCCAATTACCTTTTGCCAGCTAACGTGGGAAGCAAGGGGGTTAGCATTCTTCTAGTCAGAGCTCCATTTCCTTAGCCCCACTCTTAAGCCTGGTGCCTCTGAGTCTACCATCTGTATTTCTTCACAGGGGAAACGCTGACTGGAGGTGTGATTTGTGGCACTTAAACCTAAACAACCATGTCCTGCTCTTTCTCCCCCCTGCATACTTAATCTGGGGGGTGAAGCTTTGATCAGGACAAGGCAAACAGACACACCGGCGCCTGATGGCTCATTACAATTCCAAATGGCCAGGAACTTTTGCGGGCTAATTGGGTAGCCCTGACTATACAGAAATATATCACAATTTGTACATATCAAAAATACTCCATTCGGTTAATCTGAGAGGGCTGAAACCTGCCATGGAATCTTGTCTCAGGGATCTCTGCCTGGTGGCCAAATTTCAGCCCTCCAGGTATTACCGAACCGGAGATAATGTTTTTAGGTCCAAAACCTCATGTTAAAAAAGCAGTCTTTCTTTCGCCATTGACTTTAATGGTGGCAACCCTCACAGCTGGTGGCCCCTTCCCCATGGGGATGAGAGAGAAGCCTCCCAGGATCCAGGATCCAGGAATTGAAAGAATTATTGTTCTAGCTGTTATACTTTTCGAGTTATGCATTTTTTTTTTAACCTAAACATTTTTATTGGCAAGTTTTTAAATGGGATACAGAAAATAGAATAGGTACAGTGGGGATGTTATAAAACAGCAACCGTAAAAGATCATCCCAGCCCACATATCCAGCTCTAATGATAATTATCTGTGTTGCTGGAGCCCTCTTTAGTATCCCTTGCTATCTCTGTGGTTAAATGATAATGGACAAACATAATGAACAAAATTGGACTAACATAATGGACCAAGCAATACAAGGGGAAATGAGGGGAAGGGGAGGGAGGGGTGGTGGGGGTACCAGTCTCATGAAAGGTCTGAAATTATTTCACATGTATGCTCCCTGTCATACCCATTAGCTGACAAGAGCAGACCTTACATACTTTGCTTTATTTGAGACATGCCTCAGTGCTAGATCAGCCTGGCGGTATCGTTATTTCCCCTCTACAGTCAGGCCAATTCTCTAATATCCCTTTGTCCTCAAACCGTGGGTCCCAAACCCGGGAGAACCTGTCGCAGCTCTCCCTTAGGTAAGCTGTGAGTTTCTCCATCGTGGCAATATGCCATATTCTATTTTTAACCATTGCCAGAGAAGGGGGTACAAGGTTTTTCCAGGCCCTCGCTATACAGCATCTTGTGGCTGACATGATGTGGGAGATTAGTTTGGATGAGGCTCTAGACATGTCTTGTACTGGTCTGCCTAGTAGAGCAGACCAAGGGTCAGGTCTCAGGTCCGTGTTCAGAAGCCTATTGATAAACATGTAAACCTGTTGCCATAAGGGAGACAGTTTCGGACAATCCCACCAAATATGTAACATCGAGCTATTTTGTCCACACCCTCTAAAACAGGACGGCGAGTGGGCGTTATATATGGCATGGAGTCTGACTGGAGTCATATACCAGCGAAATAAAAGTTTATAGGAGTTCTCTTTAACCACAGTGCAGATCGAACTTTTCGCCGCAGCCTCCCATATGTCAGCCCAATCCTCCTCTTCCAGAACCTCACCCAGCTCTTCCTTCCATTTTAGCATATGAATATATTTGTAATCAATCCCGTGTTAATTAGGGAATGATATAGGGCAGAAGTCATGCCCCTCTCTTGGGATTTGTACGTAAATAGAGATGCAAAGTAGGTGCGTGTTGGAGGATTGTTTGCTTTGTGGAACTGAGAGACAAAATGTTTAATCTATAGGTACCTGAATATCTCTGCAGGTGGAAGTTTCCTCTTTTTTTGTAGTTCTGGGAAGGGCGTAAGTCCAGTAACTGTGAATAGATCTCCTTCCCTGTTAATCCCGGCTGTCCGCCATGCTTGGAATTCACTTAGAGGTCTGCCTGGGTCAAAATCTGGGTTCCCAAAAAGCGGGATCATGGGGGAGCAGGTTTTTGTATGTTTGAATTTGAATTTCAAGCAGTCCCAGAGTGTCAGTGAGTGTCTAATTACTGGATGGGAGGTAGAGCTCGGCGGCCTGCCATATTTGGTTAACCATAAAAGTATTGTAATGTCAGCTGGGCTGGACACTGCGTTTTCTATATCCACCCAGCCTCTTGTTTGCGGCTCAGAAATCCAAAGCAAGATCTGACTCATTTGGGAGGCTTGATAGTATCTTAGCAGGCTGGGGAGGCCCAGCCCCCCTTCAACATGGGTCTGTATAGTACCTCCCTTTTGACTCTTGGGTGCTTTTTATTCCATATAAATTTTGTGATGTCGGACTTGAGGTCCTCAAGATCCCCTAATGGGACCTTAATAGGGAGAGTGCGGAAAAATTATAATATGTGTGGAAGGAGATTCATTTTAATCGATGCAATTTTGCCTATCCATTAGTTATTATATTTACCCCATGTTTCTAAGTCCTGCTTCAGGCTTTTAATTAACTGGGGGTAGTTGAATTTGTAGAGAGTATCATATGATTTAGTTATATTGATTCCAAGATAGGGAATACAATAAGTTTGCCAAGAGAAATCGAAATTGAATTTTAGGATCTTAACTGTATCATTGGGCAAGTTAACCGCCAATGCCACAGACTTGGTGTGATTGATTTTCCGACCTGCTTCCGAAATCCTCGAGGGATTGCTATAAATTTGGGAGAGAGATCAGTGGGCGTGAAAGGGTCGGAAATATGTCATCCGCAAAAGCGATATTTTATAGTTGCTGTTAGCAATAGTTACCCCTGAGATGTTGGGGTTCAGTCTAATGGAGGCTGCCAGCGGCTCGATAGAAAGTGCAAACAGCAGAGGAAACGGGGCACCCCTGCCTAGTGCCATTGGATATTTTAATTTTATTAGAGATGAGGCCAGCGCATTTGACTCTACCTGAGGAGTGTTGATAAAGACCTCTGATCACTTGAATGAAGCGACCTGCAAAACCCATATGCTTAAGAACAGAGAATAGGAAGTCTCAATTGAGGCGCTCAAAGGCCTTTTCGACATCTAGAGAGAGGCATAGGAGTGGTGTGCCCCCCGTGCTCGCTGAATGCGTCAGATCTATAATACGGCGCACGTTATCTGCGGCTTGTCTAGTAGGGATAAAGCCCACCTGATCATGGTGCACTAAGTACGCCATATACTCATTGAGCCGATTGGGTAGTATATTGGCAAATAGCTTCAGGTCAGTATTAATGAGGGGGATAGGACGATAACTTGAACAGCTCGTATGGTCCTTCCCTTTTTTAAGGATCACCACGATATTAGCTGAGGCCATTGTGTCAGGAATAGTCTCTCCATCCATGAATTTATTGAATAGAATTTCTAGATGGGGGGCAATAATTTTGTCAAATTTCTTGTAATATAGACCCGAAAAGCCTCCAGGACCCGGGGATTTAAGATTTTTGAGGCCTTTTATTGTTACCATGATTTCGTCGCATGAGATTTTACGGTTAAGTTTTGCTAGTTGTTCCGGCGTTAAAGCCGTGAGGTGACATGAGCAAAGAAATTGAGAGAGACTGGTTTTAGGCGGAGGATGTGTGGCTTTGTCAGTTCTGTTATAGAGTTCTTGATAACATTTTCTAAATTCCTCCACAATTTTGGTTGGGTCATGGGATAGGACCCCATCTTTAGAGCTATGGCCTGGACCACCACCACCCCCACCCCAATCTGACCGAGCCTCTTAGTTTCCTGGCAAGCATAGTATTACCTCTTTCATAATATTTCTGAGACGTCCATCTCATAGCTTGCTCCCTTTTATTTGCCAAGCAGAGGTTCAGTTCAACTCTGGTTCTAATTATCTTTGCCAGCGTCTTGGCTGACTGAGTGGCTTTATGGCTCTTCTCAAGATTTGCTAGCTCTTTGGTTAGTTCTTCTATTCTTTTTAATCTGCATTTTTTCTTGAATGAGGCCACCTTTATAAGAGTGCCTCTAATAACTGCTTTGTGGGTCTCCCATACTGTGGGAATTGGGACCTCAGGGAGTAGTTATTATTTAGGGGTATTACCACATCTTGGGCACATAGAAGAGATTCGTTGAGTCTCCATTGACCCCTGTCACGGTAGCTTGTGAAATGTTATAATACACACAAATATCTGGGTTGAATTGAACACGACTAGGATATGATAAATTAAATGTATTCCTTAAAGAAGGTGAACACACAAGATTATACAAATAACAGACAAAATATAGCACTTACTTAGGGGTTGGACAATGAAGCAATCAGGTACAGGATTGGCAATTCATTCAGGCATCAGGTAACAAGTAGTTGTAGAAAACGAAGACATTGGGCATACACTGGCGACACACTTTATTCGAGCTCGGCTAGTCCCACGAATTCGGGTATACCCGGGTGTATTGAGGTTTGTGACTGTTTTCTGCCCGAGTGCATTGAGGTATTTTCCAAGCAGGGATTGAAGCATTTTATTCCTGCTAGCTGCAATACTGCACAGTATATATATATATACTGCATTACAATTCATGAATTTATGCCATCTGGTAGACACGCGAAGCATTGCAGCCTATTAAATCCTAATCATTATCATTTAACAGATCAGCCGCCCGTCAGCCAGGCATGAACCCAGGCTGGGAAGGCAAACGCAACGGGGCTTGTCAGAGGTGAGGAGCGGCGCATTCCAGGTATCTGCCAGGTACATACTGGGTATTTGCTCGAATAAAGTGTGTCGGTGCAGTAGAGCTAACCCTGGTTTAGATGGGATTTCAGTCCTATACCCTGGCATTGGGTGCTAGCCATTGGGTGACAATTATCTGCCCCCAATCCCTCTTTGCCAGCTAACGTGGGAAGCATTGTTGGATCATGCCCCCAGTTAGTTGGCACATGCACACATCTGGCCCTGGGGGTCTCATTTCTCTAGCCCCACACTAAAGTCAGGGCGCCTAAAAGTCTACCAGACTTGTATCTGGTCAGGAAATCCTTTGTCTGTAAGTGTGAATTATAGCACTTACAGACCACTCAAGCCCTGCGTTTCTCCGTCCTATTGTATACAATCAGAGTGGTGAAGTCTTTGATCGGGGGGTCTGTTGTTGACAATGGGTCGCCTCCCTGAGCATTAACATAAAGCAGAACCAGTAACTTTCGCGGGCTTTTATCCCAGCCTTTAAATACAATACATTCCTTAATATTTAAACATATTAAAATAATCAGTTTGTCTGGGCCGAGCGGGCCGAAACTTGCCAGACCCTCATGCCGGAGGGGACTCTCCATGGTGGCCAAGTTTCAACGCGCTGCGACCCACCGGACCGGAGTTACACAATTACAGTTTTAAATGGACTTTGAACAAAAGGCTTTTTTCCGCCATGCAAGTCAGAGGCAGAAACCCAAACTTTACCATTACCCTGACTCCGCTCTGTTGCCCCGAGAGGGTCGCTATTTGTCATGCAATCCTGCCGGAACTAGGACTACATGGTGACCAAATCTCAGCCTTCTAGGTTGAACAGAACCGGAGATATGGGTTCCAGGTTTCTGCTCATTCTGACTTAGCCGTTTTTACTTGCGGCTTTTACCTCCGCCATTGAAGTCAATGGCGCGACCCTTGTAGCTAGCGTGACCCTTTACTGGGGTCATTGATTACCGGACCCAGTTGAGGTCGAGTGAGGGGGTTCCTAGGATCTAGGGGAAAATTTTATTCTGGGGTGCCCTAGAACCTACGTTTCCCATGCCAATTGAACCTGACCTTGACCGGGGAGTGATCAAAGCTCTTTTCAAGATATTGTATCCGCTTTTGCGGTCTGCTGTTTGGATGGCTGCCAACCCGTTCCTGGAGGTCTGAGTCGAGGAATCCTCATTGAAATTAATGGCTCCATTGACTTTCAATGGGGAACCGCCGCTCCTCCTCTCGGGCGTTACCTGCAGGTCTTCTATGAAAATGGGCCCAAATCGCCGGACTCCCCATAGGATCGTATGGAGCTGCAATGGCGACCTATGTAGAACTGCAAAATCAAGCCTGGAAAGACGGGAAAATGGAACAAAGGGCTATAATCACTACATAAACATTAACCCTTTTCCTCCCGATCGAATCCCAGTGTAAGTGTTGGTGCAGACACTGGAATGGGGGAAATACATTCTTACAGGAGATGCTGAATCAGGGGCAAAACCACAATACTGGACCATAGTCCAGTTAACCCCCCGCCTCCCAGGTGAGGGCAGGGGGTGGTCATGTGGGGTGTAACCCCTTTAATACCGGGCCAATCCCCCTCTACCTCTACACCTCCCCTTCTTAATGGGTGCCCTGTGGCCCGCTGCCCCTCACGGGAAGTGGGTTACTGTTGGCACCGTTGAAGAACTCAGGTTCAGATGGATAGTCTTGACGTGAGAGTCCATCTGCGTTGCTGTGCTCACTACCCTTTTTGTGTTGGATAGTGAACTCAGACTCTTGAAGGGCCAAGCTCCAACGTAATAGCCTGGCATTCTCCCCTGATGCTCTCTGCAGCCAACTCAGGGGGTTGTGGTCAGTGATGACCATGAAGGCCCGCCCATACAGGTAGGGTTGAAGCTGAGTGCCCACACTATGGCCAAGCACTCCTTCTCAATGGTGGCATATGCAACTTCCCTGGGGAGCAGCTTACGGCTGAGGTACACCACAGGGTGCACTCTGCCGTCCTCCCCCACCTGGCTTAGTACAGCCCCAATGCCAAAGTCCGAGGCATCAATCTGTATTAACATTTGTTTGGTGTAGTCCGAAGCAGCCAGTATGGGAGCCCCAGCAAGGGCAGTCTTTAGTGCCTGAAACGCAGTTTCACAGGCAGGAGACCAGGTAATAAGCACCGGCTGTTGCTTTCTGGTCAGATCAGTCAGGGGTTTGGCCACGGCGCTGTACTGTGGGACAAACTTAATATAGTACCCTGCGGTGCCCAAAAATGCCATGACCTGTTTCTTGGTTTTGGGAACAGGCCACTGGACTATGGCTTCTACCTTGGCTGGCTCTGGTTCGAGGTGCCCTCCACCCACCCTGTGCCCTAAGTAAAGGACCTCTGCCATCCCTACCATACACTTAGTGGGTTTCAAGGTAAGCCCAGCCTCCCTAATCCTAGCCAGCACCGCAGCTACATGTCCTAAATGGGACTCCCAGGAGTTGCTAAAGACAGCAATGTCATCTAGATAAGCCCTTGCATAACTTTGCATCCCTTCCAGTAGGCGGTTGACCAGGCGTTGGAAGGTAGCCGGGGCATTATTCATTCCAAATGGCATCACTAAGAACTCATAGAGGCCACTGGGAGTGATAAATGCTGACTTCTGCCTAGCCTCCAGGGTCAGTGGGATTTGCCAAAAGCCTTTTCTCAAATCCATGGTAGTCAGATAACTTGCCCCCGCGAGTTCATCTAATAACTCATCCATGCGGGGCATGGGATAGGCATTTGAGACCGACCCAGCATTGAGCAAGCGGTAGTCCACACAAAATCAGGTGGTCTTGTCCTTCTTAGGAACTACGACTACCGGACTAGCCCAAGGGCACTGGGATGGTGTAATTACCCCTAGGGTCAGCATCTCCTCTATCTCCCTCTCTATACTTGTCTTGACCTCTGCTGACACTCTGTAAGCGTGCTTATGCAGAGGTCGCAGGTCCCCTGTGTCCACTGGGTGTTCTGTGAGGTATGTTTTCCCTGGCATGTCAGTGAAGAGAGCCCTATACTTTGCTAGCATGTCCCTGGCTTCTCCTTCTGCCTAACACTTAACTGACCCCCTATCTCCACCTGTTCCACAGTGTTTCCCTGCCTAGCCTCCCCTAGAAGATCAGGCAGAGCATTGCTCGCTGAATCTTCCAGCAGTGGGCTACAAATCACCAGCATACTCGGAGCTCCGTATTCCTTTAACATACTGCACCGACACACTTTATTCGAGCAAATACCCAGTATGTACCTGGCAGATACCTGGAATGCGCCACTCCTCACCTCTGACAAGCCCCGTTGCATTTGCCTTCCCAGCCTGGGTTCATGCCTGGCTGATGGGTGGCTGATCTGTTAAATGATAATGATTAGGATTTAATAGGCTGCAATGCTTCGCGTGTCTACCAGATGGCATAAATTCATGAATTGTAATGCAGTATATATATATATACTGTGCAGTATTGCAGCCAGCGGGAATAAAATGCTTCAATCCCTGCTTGGAAAATAACTCAATGCACTCGGGCAGAAAACAGTCACAAACCTCAATACACCCGGGTATACCCGAATTCGTGGGACTAGCCAAGCTCGAATAAAGTGTGTCGCCAGTGTATTAAAACGGTATGTCTTATTCCTATCTGGCTCTACTGGTACACTTTTATTGTACTCATTCATCTTTCGGATGGCCGAGAACGGTCCTGACCAGGCAGCCATCAGTTTGTTCTCCCGAGTGGGTTTGAGAACAAGCACTTGGTGTCCTAGGATGAATTCCCTGCTAAAGGCATTCCGGTCATACCATTGCTTCTGCTTGGTCTGAGCGGCCCTGAGATGGTCCTGGGCCACCCCCATGAGCGTCTCTAACCGGTCTCGGAGATCTACTACATACTGGATCACTGAAGCATCAGTGTCAGTAAGAAGGGGGTAGGATGGTCCGTGGTTCACAGCAACTTCAGCAGCCAACGCATGGATGTCTAAAAAAACTTTATTGATCGCTAGCAGCAAACATCAGGCAACCACTCTAACATGTTTCGTCCAGGCTATGGACTTTTTCAAAGAGTGCTGATAGTGTATGGCAGCCAAATAGATATAGGGAGTGGTGAGTTTATGCCACCAATAGAAACAGGGAACGTATTTAAACCTCACCTGTGGTAGATTACTCATTAAAGTGGATAACTATCTCTACAACAATCCCCATAGCAATGGCTGCACAACAAGGTATTTACAACATACTGTACACATGAAAAATCTTAAAAACAAAACAGAACATATAATGGATAAATTTAAAAACACAACTACTGATGTTTTAAGTTACCAGCATCATTATTATTATATAAAGCTATATCGATTAATGGAAGTATACAGATGTATAACAAAGGATTTCATATATCTAGAACTTATAAAATCTTTTCAGTACTTATAAAGCATTTTCAGTATCAAGATTCACTATAAAGGGATATAAACATTTTATCAATTTATTCACATAATTCATATCCATGAATACAGTGGCAACCGCATGACAGACAGTAACTTAATATGTCACCTCCCAGATCACAATGTAATTGGGTGAACACTGTGAACCTACCCCAAAACTTAGCCATTACCCCATCAGGAAGTGTTTCAGTTCCCACTCCTGATTGATGCCGGCCGGATGGAGTGTGTTCAGAGTGTACACCCAATACATATCCTGTTTATTTAATACCCCCTCTCTATGGCCTCCTCTAGCGTTACAAGGGATATGTTCAATTGCCATACAGGAAAAGTTGGCTATTCCCCCTTTAGGGCATCTGGAGAAGTGTCTGGGAACTGGATGAGATACATCATTCTTTTTAATAAGCCTGACATGCTCGGCAATGCGGGTCTTGACTGGCCGAATGGTTCGTCCCACATACAATTTTTTGCAACCACATCTCAAAAGATAAATGGTGTAGGATGTATTACAATTCAAAAATTCTTTAATAAAATATTTTTTTCCATTGGTGTCAGTTTGTACAAATTTTGTACTATGAACATATTTACACATGGAACAATTTCCACATGCATAAAAACCTTTAGGAATACTACCAATTCTTTTAAGATCAGTTTTAGTTTGAAAGTGACTTGGCGAGAGGTGTGATGCTAGTGTCTTAGCCCTACGGAATGAAAATGTTGGTCCCTTCAAGGTAAACTCAGCAATATCCTTATCAAGGCACAGGGTGTGCCAATGTACATAGACCATGACATGCTAATCCAAACTGACATATTTCGCAAGCCAAACTCCCGAAACACACTACTGTCAGCCAAAAGTTGTCATCCACAATCTTTAATCAAAAGTATTCCGAGGGCCCAATTTGTAAGGTTGAGACGGATATGTTCTGATGACGAGAATTTCTCTTTGCAATCACTAGCACTATTTGAGAGATTCCAAGCCAGGGGTTACAAATATACAGATATCCAGACAGCATACGAGTACGCTATGACTTTGGATCGCCCTGGAATCCTCGATAAAAAGAAAAAAGACAAACATCATAAGGGGTACATACAATCTAAGAGCAAGTATAGTGATATGAGTCCATTATTCATCACGACTTATAGTCGCCAATCCAAGCTTATATGCGACATTGTGCATAAACATTGGCACACCCTGTGCCTTGATAAGGATATTGCTGAGTTTACCTTGAAGGGACCAACATTTTCATTCCGTAGGGCTAAGACACTAGCATCACACCTCTCGCCAAGTCACTTTCAAACTAAAACTGATCTTAAAAGAATTGGTAGTATTCCTAAAGGTTTTTATGCATGTGGAAATTGTTCCATGTGTAAATATGTTCATAGTACAAAATTTGTACAAACTGACACCAATGGAAAAAAATATTTTATTAAAGAATTTTTGAATTGTAATACATCCTACACCATTTATCTTTTGAGATGTGGTTGCAAAAAATTGTATGTGGGACGAACCATTCGGCCAGTCAAGACCCGCATTGCCGAGCATGTCAGGCTTATTAAAAAGAATGATGTATCTCATCCAGTTCCCAGACACTTCTCCAGATGCCCTAAAGGGGGAATAGCCAACTTTTCCTATATGGCAATTGAACATATCCCTTGTAACGCTAGAGGAGGCCATAGAGAGGGGGTATTAAATAAACAGGAAATGTATTGGGTGTACACTCTGAACACACTCCATCCGGCCGGCATCAATCAGGAGTGGGAACTGAAACACTTCCTGATGGGGTAATGGCTAAGTTTTGGGGTAGGTTCACAGTGTTCACCCAATTACATTGTGATCTGGGAGGTGACATATTAAGTTACTGTCTGTCATGCGGTTGCCACTGTATTCATGGATATGAATTATGTGAATAAATTGATAAAATGTTTATATCCCTTTATAGTGAATCTTGATACTGAAAATGCTTTATAAGTACTGAAAAGATTTTATAAGTACTAGATATACGAAATCCTTTGTTATACATCTGTATACTTCCATTAATCGATATAGCTTTATATAATAATAATGATGCTGGTAACTTAAAACATCAGTAGTTGTGTTTTGAAATTTATCCATTATATGTTCTGTTTTGTTTTTAAGATTTTTCATGTGTATGTTGTAAATACCTTGTTGTGCAGCCATTGCTATGGGGATTGTTGTAGAGATAGTTATCCACTTTAATGAGTAATCTACCACAGGTGAGGTTTAAATACGTTCCCTGTTTCTATTGGTGGCATACACTCACCACTCCCTATATCTATTTGGCTGCCATACACTATCAGCACTCTTTGAAAAAGTCCATAGCCTGGACGAAACATGTTAGAGTGGTTGCCTGATGTTTGCTGCTAGCGATCAATAAAGTTTTTTTAGACATCCATGCGTTGGCTGCTGAAGTTGCTGTGAACCACGGACCATCCTACCCCCTTCTTCCTGTGTCATCATTTCCGGAGGAGCACGCTGACGCCAGCTACACCAGAGGAGGAAGCCGCTGCAGAATTCCCTGCACCAACAGGGACGGCTTTTTCGTGAGTACTCCTAACCTCCACGCGGTATTTCAGGGAGATTATTGAGGCGGTTAGTGCCGGGCTGTGATTTACTTTGGGGGCGCCCCTTAGGGAGGTGTCCCCCTGTACCTCTATCCGGCTTACTATTACCCAACTCCCTGTTTTCTATACCGGAGGCTTATTGTTTCATTAATCATTGCTGGGTCTCTCTTCAATCAAGTTGCCATAAAGTGTGTGCACTACCTGTTAGCAGCCTCGGTATACTGGGTAATTCCATATTCTCCATCAGTGTCAGTAGCCTCCCCCTCCCATCCCTCCTGGAATAGGTCCAGAGGTCCACGTACCCTGCAGCCATATAGTAGCTCGAAGGGGGAAAAGCCAGTAGACTCTTGCGGTGCCTCTCGGTAGGCAAACAGCAAGTGCTGCAAATGAATCTCCCAGTCTTTCCCCTACACTTCTATAAAGGTCGAAGCACCTGCTACAGTGTCCCGTTAAACCTCTCACATAATCCGTTTGTCTGGGGATGGTAAGGGGTAGTGCGCCGGTGCTGTACTGCACCGACACACTTTATTCGAGCAAATACCCAGTATGTACCTGGCAGATACCTGGAATGCGCCGCTCCTCACCTCTGACAAGCCCCGTTGCGTTTGCCTTCCCAGCCTGGGTTCATGCCTGGCTGACGGGCGGCTGATCTGTTAAATGATAATGATTAGGATTTAATAGGCTGCAATGCTTCGCGTGTCTACCAGATGGCATAAATTCATGAATTGTAATGCAGTATATATATATATATATACTGTGCAGTATTGCAGCCAGTGGGAATAAAATGCTTCAATCCCTGCCTGGAAAATACCTCAATGCACTCGGGCAGAAAACAGTCACAAACCTCAATACACCCGGGTATACCCGAATTCGTGGGACTAGCCGAGCTCGAATAAAGTGTGTCGCCAGTGTACACCGCATGCACCTCAGAGACACTGTTACAGTTCACTCAAGAACTGCAACCCTTGATCAGTTAGGATCTCACTAGGGAAATCTACCCTAGCAAACATGTTCAGTAGCGCTGCCGCTACTATCCTGGCATCTATGGTGCCTACCGCCTCAGGGTACCGGGATGCAAAATCTACCACTATGAGGATGTAGCGCTTCGCTGACCTACTAGGAATCATAAGGGGCCTTACAATATCCATGGCTACCTTCTGGAAGGGTTCCCCTATTAGCAGTAGTGTGTTCAGGGGTGCCGTCACACGGTCGCCCGCCTTACCATCTCACTGGCAGGCGTCACAGGAGCGGCAAAAGGTGCCCACAACCCGGGACGCCCCCGGCCAGTAGTAACTCTGCAATTACCGGGCTCTCGTTCAGTTGATCCTCTGTTGTCCCGCTAGCAGAATAGAGTGAGCTACCTGTAACAATTGTTGTCAGTACCCCTGGGGTACTATGAGCTGTCGCTTACCGTTCAGTCCCTCCTCTATCCCTGGGTTCCCTGCTTCTCTGTACAGGAGTCCCCGGTGCCATAGGCAGTGATCAGTGCCCTCTCTTGCCTGAGACTCGGACG
Organism: Ascaphus truei; assembly: GCF_040206685.1. Classification (NCBI taxonomy): domain Eukaryota; kingdom Metazoa; phylum Chordata; class Amphibia; order Anura; family Ascaphidae; genus Ascaphus; species Ascaphus truei. Next base: position 227,690,418 of record NC_134487.1, read on the forward strand.
CCCGAAGTCTCATACCGGCCAGGCTGGGGTCTGTCTTCACTGCCTCCATAAACTGGGCTCCTAATTCTGGGCACCCCCCCGGTCATGTCTATGTTGGGGGAACGGGGTATGGTGAGGGGAAACAGTAAGTCGGTCTGTGGTTGCAACTGAGCTTGGATTACCTCCTCGGTCTCCCTCCGCTATTGTTGGTCCCAAATGCAAAGGGATTGGAGTCGCCGCCATCACCACTGTCTGGCTCCAAGTGACTACTGCTATGGCAGCGGGTCTTGTTACCCGAGCAAAGGTGCAGGTCATCGGACCCAGATCGTTGCCGAGGAGCACCTCCGCATCCAAACCGAGCAAAACCCCCACCTCCCGCAAACCCTGTCCCTCCCCCCAATCCAAAAAGATCCTGGAAATCTGCAGGAATTGTGGCTCTCCGTCCGCCACAGTGATCTGCATCCCGCGTCCCGGGAGCAATTCCTCTGGTTGGACCATATCAGGTCGGACCAGGGTTACCGCAGCACCTGAATCCAGCAAGCCAATTGTTTGCCGGTCACCGACTGTGACCGTCGTGAGGTGTCTGCTCCGGCCATCCGTCTGCTGCATCGCGGCACTGGGATGTCCTCCGCTCTTGGCTGTAGGCACCGAAGAAACCGAGGCAGGCGCTGTATGGGACGTCTCGCTGGGAGTTGTTTCCATGATCGGCCCTGGATCCTTGATGGAAGCCACCCGTACGCAGGCTACCGGCTTCGCAGCTGTGGTGCGTTGCCCCTGATGGGGTCCGCCGGCATGCAGCGGCTCCGGGCAATCTTGCTTGATGTGCTCAGTGTGGTTGCAGTTGTAACACCGGCGCTCGTGCCGGAGCTCTCCCGACTTCCGTGGACTGCTGCCCGGGCAGCTTCGTAGTCCATTGGGGAGTGGCACCAGCCTTCTTGGCCGGGGCCGCCGCCGCCTTGGCCGCTACCTTGGTGGGCATCAGCGCTCGGCTGGTGATGTAGTCATCTGCGAGCCTCGCTGCCTCCTGGTGAGTCTTGGGCTTTTTATCGTGCACCCAAGCCCTCACTGCCGGAGGACACTGCTGCATGAGCTGCTCTTGGAACATCAGATCCAGCAGGACCTGGTAAGTCTTTTCCCAACATCCCTCCACCCATCGGATCCCATACAATGCCATGTGGGTACCGAAAGTCTCTTCCAGCCAGCCGGAATTTGCCCCGTTAGGCTTCAGGGGTGAGGGCATATTGGAATATCAATAGCTCTTTTAAGTGATCATAGTCATCGGCATACTCCTCCGGGAGCGCCATCATGGTCTGCTTAGCTAGAACGGACAGCAAGGGGTCAAGTCGCATGACCCGGTGTTGTGGAAGCACCTAGTACCGCCGGCACTGCATGTCGAAGTTCTTTAAGAAGCTGTCAATCTGGTCGGTACCTTCCACAAACTTGGCGAAGCTGTGATGATCCAGCTGGGGAGTATCTCGGTCTGGGTGGGCAGGGGGGCAATAAGCAGGTCGGTCCACTGCCATTGTCAGGAACTGCAGCCGCTCCTCCGGTGTCCCTCTGTCACCCCACGTGGTGATTAGCGCCAGCATTTCAGGGGTGAACAGACTGGTAGCCGCAGCGACCAATACCCATCCTGCTGCACTGTTCCCGGGAGGTGCTCCCGCTCCCTCCCCGGGTCTCTGCCGTCCTGGAGCTGGGTCCATTCCCTGCTCTCCGGGAGGTGGCATTACAGCGAGCGGAGCTGTAACTCGGAGCTCCACGAGCCAGGTTTCGTGCGCTCTGACTGCCGCCTCCATCTGTTCCGCATCTCTGCCCTCCGTGGGCAGCCCGTACTCATGGCACTTGTCCCGTAGCTGAGCCCGGGTCCAGACTGTAGATGAACCGGCACCCTCGCTCATGGTTCAAGGCTTCTCGGGAGTAGGTATTAACAGTGAGGTGGTGTTATATCTCGCGTTATATGTTGTACAATAGTGTGTTCAATCTCGTTAGCCTTGGGAATTCGCAATTCACCCGAGTTCCTACTGTATTACAGAATCCTGCAGTAAACTGTAATACAGGTTCAATTCAATCCCACCGCTGCCACCAGTTATTATAAGCCTGTCACGGTATCTCGTGAAAGGTTACAGTATAATATACTCAAATGTCTGGGTTGAATTGAACATGACTAGGATATGATAAATTAAGTTTATTTCTTAAAGAAGGTGAACACACAAGATTATACAAAATACAGACAAAATATGGAGGGGACGGAGCCAAGAGCTAAGGAATGGAGGCTTGAATCTACAGTTCTGCTCATACCCGGCATAAAAGTACAAATAATTAGCACCTCAGATGCAGACTCAGCACACGGACAAGGGGAGATAGATGACGCAGAGATGCAGTCAGTGATACGGAAAGATCTAACAACGTAATTTTCAGATCTTAAAGACTTATTCCGTAAAGAGATGGATGGGCTCAGAAAAGACATACAACATATTAGGGAGCGCACTAATGAGCTGGAAAAACGTACGGATACAGCAGTGGATTGCCACAAGCACACAGAGAAAGAAATCTCTCAGATAAAAATAATGGCTGACTGAACTAGAGGATAAGCAGGAGGATGGGGAGAATCGGGACAGGAGAAACAATTTGAGAATCCAAGGAATCCCTGAGGACATACTGGACGTGGAGGAGATGCTGGGGGAGATGGATGGGGTCCCTTCTCCCGGATAAGACAGAGGCAGAACTCCTGAAGGATCGCTGCCATCGGGCTCTGCGATCCAAGCCCCTGCCTAATAATCCCCCGAGGGATATTATCCTGAGGTTACATCATTACAGAACGAAAGAGGCACTCTGTAAAATCACACGGACATCCCCCACCATCAAGTTTGAGGGCATCCAGATGTCCATTTATCAGGACATTTCCCCCACTACCTTAAATAAACGGAGATCCCTCCAGCCACTAACGAAGATACTGAGGGACAAAGGGATTCGATATCGGTGGGTCTTCCCTTTTGGACTGTTGGTAGTGAAGGAGGGAAAAGCCCACACATTAAGGCACATCAGTGAAGGGACGGAATTCCTGCTGAAATTTGGAATAAAGGAAAAGGTGGCTTACCAGTCTGAGGAGCAACATCCATCCATGGAGACAGTCTGGAAAAGAGTGTCCAGTGCTGCTGCAAGAAGAAAGGAGAAAGGCAAAGACTGAAAGAAGAAGAACATGTCAGTCATCATGAAGTCCAAAAGCAACATTTTAATAAACAAATGTGGCTCTTAAAGGGGCACTGCCAAAGTAATACAAGAGACAAAGTATAGGTTCAAATAAAGTTTATCAAGTTCACAAAGTTTGCAAGGACATAAGTATTTAAATTGCAAGGTTAATAAGTTGTGCGTTTAACTTTAAAGTGTTATAAATTGCCCCAGCTGGACTTACCCTGGGGATGGAGGTGAAGGGGAAAGATGGCGGCCATGTAAAAGATCAGGAGCGGGAACCTGATGGAGAAGAAGCGGGAGAAAAGTGCGCGTCAAGATGGAGGAGGGAGAAAGGGCGCGAAAGCTCTGCAGAGGCATCTAGAGCAGAGGTGGGCGGGAGGAGCGACGGAGCTGCAAAAGAAGAGGCAGGGCAAGGAAGAGCTGGGACCAGTCGGAGGGAAGGAGCCGAGTGACGTCATAGGGCGGCGACGCGGCGATGACGTCAGCGGGAGAGGATGTCGCCCGGAGATTACGTCACCCGGAGAGGACGTCGCCCAGAGATGACGTCACCCAGAAGGGGAGCATTAGTAAGTCTTGGCCGGGGCTCTCGGCGGAGGTACGTGAACTCCGCTGCCGGGAGCTCCGCAGGCAAGCGGCATGAGGGGGGGTGAGGGACAGGGGAAGAAGGGGGGCGCAGGACAGAGGTGGAAAGGGGGCGCAGGACAGGCGAGGAAGGGGGGCGCAGGACAGGGGAGGAAGGGGGGCGCAGGACAGGAGAGTAAGGGGGGTGCAGGACAGGGGAGGAAGGGGGGCAGGACAGGGGAGGAAGGGGGGCGCAGGACAGAGGAGGAAGGGGGCAAAGGACAGGGGAGGAAGGGGGGGCAGGACAGGAGAGGAAGGGGGGTGCAGGACAGGGAGGAAGGGGGGCGCAGGACAGGGGAGGAAGGGGGGCGAAGGACAAGGGAGGAAGGGGGAGCAGGCACAGTAGGAACAGCAGGAAGATGTGGAGGGAGAGAGAGGAGTGTGAACATGGGAGGCGTGAGAGAGAAGGGCAGGGGGAGAGGATAGAAAATAGAGGCAAATGTGGACGGAGGGTCTGGGGAGAAGTGGTTAGAGGCTTGTATAGGACAAGCTGGGAGAGTAGGAGAGACAAGGAGAGGGGGGGGAGAGTCAGGAAATCTCCCAAAAGATACAGAATCTCCCAAAAGATACAGAAAAACTAATAGAGATCAATTTTAATTTTAATTGGCAACCCAAAGCAATTAAGTACCTAGGGGTCAATTTGACCAAGGAAGTAAACCTGTTATATAAGGCAAATTATCCTAAACTCTTGCAGTCCCTGAAGAGAGAGTTAAAAGAATGGGCATCATATGGCATCTCATGGATTGGAAGAAGTTATAGTGTTAAAATGAACCTTCTTCCCAGATTATTGTACCTCTTTCAGACGCTTCCCATACCCATAGATAATGCAGATATTAGGGACATACAGACAAAGGTTCTTAATTTTATTTGGAAAAACAAAAAAGCACGAATAAAGGCTAGAATAATGATGAGGTCCAAAAACACAGGCGGACTGGCGGTACCTTGCATGTTCTCATATTATAGAGTGTCCCAATTAAGTCAAATTATCCAGTGGCATCTAGATCCGAAAGTACGCAGATGGGTGGGCATAGAGAGCGAACTATGCGCCCCACTAGAAATTAGTAACTTAATTTGATACCCAAAATCTCGGCTCAAAGAGATAAAGAAACCGCTAGCCTCAATGAACAACTCAATTGCAATCTGGGAGACCACTAAATTTAGATGTGCTCTGACTACGAGGCACTCGCTGATGGCCCCGTTGTGGGGGAACCCAGATTTTGCTCCGGGGATGGAAGAAGGGGGGTTTGCATGTTGGAGGGATGGAGGGTACAGGAGATTGAAGGATCTGGAGGGCAGAGACACAATCGAAACATTTAGCCAAATTCAGTCGGATAAGGACATTCCCAACACGGAATTTTTTAGGTACCTCCAGATCAGGGCATTTTATACCAAACACATAAATCGTCCTAAGGTGACAAATTGTGAGACGCTCTGTGCACGAGGGCACGACACAGGGGGACTAACATCTAGACTGTACAGAGAGGTGATCGATCCTGGTAATAGCTACGGACTGAGACTAGGTTACATGACGCAGTGGGAGGCAGAACTAGGGAGGACGTTAGAGGACGAGGAATGGACACAGATATTTGAGGCGGCAGCAAAGATTTCGATCTGCACGATGTTAAAGGAGAACTCATATAAGGTATTAATGAGGTGGTATCTCACCCCAGTCACATTATCTAAATTTGTACCAGGTTACTCCCCCTTGTGTCCTAGACAATGTGGAGCGCCAGGTGACTTGTTGCACATGCTGTGGTCCTGCCCTCGTTTGGTCCCAATATGAGAACAGATTCAGGATTGGTTAAAGAGGATCTTGGGCCTCGAAATTCCCCGGGATCCCTGGCTGTTTCTGCTAAACAAGCCATTGGAAGCTCTGTCACGGGCAGGTAACAAAATGATCGTTCACTTTGCAACGGCAATGAGGTGTGAGACCGCAGCATTGTGGAAACAGAACACGATTCCAACAATTGAAAAGATTCGTAACAGAATTTGGTTTGCCTGCCAGATGGAGAAACTAACGAGTTTGGTCAACGACACTGGCTCAAATTTCCAAATTTCCAAAAGGTCTGGCTGCCGTGGTTGGCACAAACAGACATCCCAGGGGCGAGCAATGCCCCCATTTGGCTATGATAGGAATAGGTGAGTTCTACTGTGACAGATGGCACTCAGGGGGGGAGGGTGTATAGAGACGGGCCTAGCTAGGGGACGATTGGGTCGGGAATTTAAGGGGAAATTTCTATACGTCAAAGCCCAAAGGATGGAGAAGTGTAGAGATGTGCCTAGCATGACGTTGGATCGAAGATCCACAGTGACTGCCCCCCATACCCCTTTCCCCCCCTGTGCATGTTGGATGTGTGAATGGTGTTTGCGTCTTGTCATTTCAGACAGATATGGACAAGTTACAGAGCGTATGGAGTGTTTTATAATTTGTGCAAAAATGTCTGTATCTTTTGAAAATTCAATAAAATATAAAGTTGTAAAAAAAAAAACAGCCAAAATATAGCACTTACTTAGGGGTTGGACAATGAAGCAATCAGGTACAGGATTGGCAATTCATTCAGGCATCAGGTAACAAGTAGTTGTAGAAAACGAAGACAATGGGCATAGAGCTAACCCTGGTTTAGATGGGATTTCAGTCCTATACCCTGGCATTGGGTGCTAGCCATTGGGTCACAATTATCTGCCCCAAATCCCTCTTTGCCAGCTAACGTGGGAAGCATTGTTGGATCATGCCCCCAGTTAGTTGGCACATGCGCACATATTGGCCTTGGGGTCTCATTTCTCTAGACCAACACTAAAGTCAGGGTGCCTAAAAGTCTACCAGACTTGTATCTGGTCAGGAAATTCTTTGTCTGTAAGTGTGAATTATAGCACTTACAGACCACTCAAACCCTGCGTTTCTCCGCCCTATTGTATACAATCAGAGTGGTGAAGTCTTTGATCGGGGGGTCTGTTGTAGACAACGGCTCAATTTGAACAAGGGAATGAACCCAGAAGCTGATGCTACCAGAATCAAGTATATAAGGAGTTAATGGGAATGATCCGTAGTCCGCTGTAACGAAAATGACTCCTCACCATTGAAATAAATTATAAAGTCACGTAAGAATAATATGAGGATAATATAACTCACCCGTGGCGGGGGGCCCGTTTTGCAGAGTAGGGCTGGGTCCAGGAATATGAAGTGTCCAGAAACACCGCACTCCTGTGTCCCTTGTGCCGGTGGCAGCTGCCCTTACCCGCTCGGTGCCTGTTGTATCCTCTGGAGGGTTTCTGTACACAGTAAGTTTTGTGTCCTGCTGGAACGTCTCCCCTGGCGTCTTTCCTGTGACGAAGGAGCTTGCGGTGGCGTCGTAGGTGTTTTTCCACGCCGACCCAGCTTCCATATGGAGACCAGCTGATTCCAAATCAGCGCACGCTGTTTCCCACTGAGAGGAGGAGCTGCTGGTGCGTCCCTGCATTCACTGCGCTCCGGCGCGCCGTAGTTGGAGGGTGTGACGTCAGCACTATCGGGATATGCCGTGGTGAGGAGTCTGCGTGCCCAGCCGAATAAAGTGCAGATATACAGTTGAGTTGAGGCGGTCACAGCACTTGGAGTCCAGTCAAAGGATGATGAAAATAAAATCAGCTTTATTAGAACATGCTGTACATCGCAGAAGACAAACTCTGACGCGTTTCGTCTCTGTCCGAGACTTTATCAAAGAGTAATCTACCGTTATCACACAGGCTCCTTAAATAGGTCCCAAACCAATGTGATTGGATGTTTCTAAGTATGAACATATGGTACTCAATCAGCCTAATGGGCTGACTGACCTTTAATGAGACCCATTCACAGAGTCTGTGTGAGGAGAACAATACACACAAATAAAATATATATATAATAAAAGAAAAAATTATATATATTAAAACACATAACACAACATTTTAAAAAATGATCACTGCGATTTAAAGCATGATACAATGAAATAATTAAATATAACATATATGGAGTATAGAGTGTGGAGGGATAAGGAATTAAAAATAACATATCAAAATGTACAGATAAATATATATATATATTTTTTTTTTTTGAAGGACAGCGATGCTGATAATAATCATTATGTAGATCTATATTTGTAACTATAATAATAAGCAATAATTAATCGTGCAACAATGTTGATACTAAATAATTATGTATAATATATTTAATAACTATTTAATAAAGATGACTATACAGTTAATTGAACAAATGGAACAATAGAACATATGGAATCTAAAGGCTGTAGATCTAGAGATCTACTCCCACACACTTATATTACAGGAAGTGTTTAAGCTCCCAGTCTGTGTTCATTCCGTGTGGGTGAAGAGTATTGAGGGTGTATATCCAATACATCTCCTGTTTGTTTAGTGTGTTCTCTCTATTACTCCCCCCCCTGGGGTGAGAATGAACGTGTTCGATAGCAGAGAAGGAAAAATTAGCGATGCCTCATTTGAGGCATCTCGTAAAGTGTCTTGCTACCGGATGGAGTAAGTCGCCTTTTCTGATTAGGCATACGTGTTCCGCTATCCTCGTCTTAAGGGGCCTGATGGTACGTCCCACATATCTTGATCCACATTTACAATACAAAACATATATGACATAACTAATGTTGCAATTTAGAAACATCTTAATATTATATTTCCTAAGATTATCTTTGGACATAATATTTGTGGTTGGAGATGCATACTGACACATTGTGCAACTGCCACATTTAAAGAATCCTTTCGGAATACCTCTAACATTGGGGAGACTTGATCTGCTATCATACATGCTTGGTGACAGATGAAAGGCTAATGTCTTGGCCTTGCGGTAGGTGAATCTCGGTCCATCTTTAACAATTGGGTGGATATCACTGTCCAGCAGGAGGGTATGCCAATGCTTGTGAATAATATTACGAATCTGTTGGGATTGTTTGTTGTATGTTGTAATAAAGTAAGGACTTTTTTCACCATCAGATTTCCAAACATTGGTTCTCCTCCTGCTGTGCAGCGATCCCCCCCGTTTACAAATGAGGGATTTTCTATCCGTAACCATAGCTTTCTCAAAAGCTGCTGAAATTACTTTGGCTGAATACCCCCTTGCAAGGAATCTGTCAGACATCTCGCCTGCACGGGACAAGAAGATCTCATTGTCAGAGCACAATCTTTTTAATCGCATAAATTGCGCTCCAGGAATATTTCTAATCAATGATTGAGGATGGCAGCTTTGAGCGCTGAGGCGTGTATTCCTGGAGTTCTCCTTACGAAAAATAATATATATTTACATCATTAGTGTTTAAGTAATCAATAAAAGAAAAAAGTGTGTCCTCCTCACCCTTCCACAATTACTTTATGTTTGACTCACGTTTTTATTTACAATTAGGCACTGCGATGGGCACGAGTTTCGCACCGTCATACGCTAATTTATTTATGGGTTTTTGGGAATCACGGTTTATTTTTCACAGTGATAATTCTTTTCGTCAAAATATCATCTTTTACAAGAGATATATTGACGATCTGATATTAATTTGGAAGGGTGAGGAGGACACACTTTTTTCTTTTATAGATTACTTAAACACTAATGATGTAAATATAAAACTCACTTTTGAACACAATCTTAATCATATTCACTACTTGGATTTAGTCCTGTACATTGACAACAATATGCATATACAAACTGATATTTTTCGTAAGGAGAACTCCAGGAATACACTCCTCAGCGCTCAAAGCTGCCATCCTCAATCATTGATTAGAAATATTCCTGGAGCGCAATTTATGCGATTAAAAAGATTGTGCTCTGACAATGAGGTCTTCTTGTCCCGTGCAGGCGAGATGTCTGACAGATTCCTTGCAAGGGGGTATTCAGCCAAAGTAATTTCAGCAGCTTTTGAGAAAGCTATGGTTACGGATAGAAAATCCCTCATTTGTAAACAGAGGGTATCGCTGCACAGCAGGAGGAGAACCAATGTTTAGAAATCTGATGGTGAAAAAAGTCCTTACTTTATTACAACATACAACAAACAATCCCAACAGATTCATAATATTATTCACAAGCATTGGCATACCCTCCTGCTGGACAGTGATATCCACCCAATTGTTAAAGATGGACCGAGATTCACTTACCGCAAGGCCAAGACATTAGCCTTTCATCTGTCACCAAGCATGTATGATAGCAGATCAAGTCTCCCCAATGTTAGAGGTATTCCGAAAGGATTCTTTAAATGTGGCAGTTGGACAATGTGTCAGTATGCATCTCCAACCACAAATATTATGTCCAAAGATAATCTTAGGAAATATAATATTAAGATGTTTCTAAATTGCAACATTAGTTATGTCATATATGTTTTGTATTGTAAATGTGGATCAAGATATGTGGGACGTACCATCAGGCCCCTTAAGACGAGGATAGCGGAACACGTATGCCTAATCAGAAAAGGCGACTTACTCCATCCGGTAGCAAGACACTTTACGAGATGCCTCAAATGAGGCATCGCTAATTTTTCCTTCTCTGCTATCGAGCACGTTCATTCTCACCCCAGGGGGGGTAATAGAGAGAACACACTAAACAAACAGGAGATGTATTGGATATACACCCTCAATACTCTTCACCCACACGGAATGAACACAGACTGGGAGCTTAAACACTTCCTGTAATATAAGTGTGTGGGAGTAGAGAGGGTGTATTCCGATACATCAATCCTTCTCTAGATCTACAGCCTTTAGATTCCATATGTTCTATTGTTCCATTCGTTCAATTAACTGTATACTCATCTTTATTAAATAGTTATTAAATATATTATACATAATTATTTAGTATCAACATTGTTGCACGATTAATTATTGCTTATTATTATAGTTACAAATATAGATCTACATAATGATTATTATCAGCATCGCTATGTCCTTCAAAAAAAAAATATATATATATTTATCTGTACATTTTGATATGTTATTTTTAATTCCTTATCCCTCCACACTCTATACATGTTATATTTAATTATTTCATTGTATCATGCTTTAAATCGCAGTGATCGTTTTTTAAAATGTTGTGTTATGTGTTTTAATATATATAATTTTTTCTTTTATTATATATATATTTTATTTGTGTGTATTGTTCTCCTCACACAGACTCTGTGAATGGGTCTCATTAAAGGTCAGTCAGCCCATTAGGCTGATTGAGTACCATATGTTCATACTTAGAAACATCCAATCACATTGGTTTGGGACCTATTTAAGGAGCCTGTGTGATAACGGTAGATTACTCTTTGATAAAGTCTCGGACAGAGACGAAACGCGTCAGAGTTTGTCTTCTGCGATGTACAGCATGTTCTAATAAAGCTGATTTTATTTTCATCATCCTTTGACTGGACTCCAAGTGCTGTGACCGCCTCAACTCAACTGTATATCTGTTGTAGACAACGGGTCGCCCCCCCTGAGCATTAACATAAAGCAGAACCAGTAACTTTCGCGGGCTTTTTTTCCAGCCTTGAAATACAATACATTCCTTAATATTTAAACATATTAAACTAATCTGTTCGGCTGGGCCAAGCGGGCCGAAACTTGCCAGACCCTCATGCCGGAGGGGTACTCTCCATGGTGGCCAAGTTTCAACGCGCTGCGACCCACTGGACCGGAGTTACACAATTACAATTTTAAAAGCACTTTGAACAAGAGGCTTTTTTCCGCCATGCAAGTCAATGGCAGAAACCCACATTTTACCATTACCCTGACTCCGTTCTGTTGCCCCGAGACGGTCGCTATTTGCCATGCAATCCTTTCGGAACTAGGACTCAGCCCTCTAGGTTGAACAGAACCGGAGTTATGGGTTCCAGGTTTCTGCTCATTCTCACTTAGCCGTTTTTACTCACGGCTTTTACCTCCGCCATTGAAGTCAATGGCACGACCCTTGTAGCTAGCGTGACCCTTTACAGGGGTCATTGATTACCGGACCCAGTTGAAGTTGAGTGAGGGGGTTCCTAGGATCTAGGGGCAAAATTTTATTCCGGGGTGCCCTAGAACCTAAGTTTCCCACGCCAATTGAACCTGACCTTGACCGGGGAGTGATCAAAGCTCTTTTCAAGGATGTTTCCGCTTTTGCGGTCTGCGATTTGGATGGTCTGAGGTCTGAGTCGAGGAATAACCATTGAAATGAATGGCTCCATTGACTTTCAATGGGGAACCGCCGCTCCTCCTTGTGGGCGCCACCTGCAGGTCTTCTATAAAAACGGGCCCAAAACGCCGGACTCCCCATAGGATCGTATGGCGCTGCAATGGTGACCTATGGAGAACTGTAAAATGGAGCCGGCAAAGGTGGGAAAAAGGAACAAAGGGCTATAATCCACCTGATGATGGTGACTGTCCTGGCGCCTTCACAATTTACAGAAAGGCTTTGTCTCACCCCAAGAACCTCAACTTCTGTCAGGTCTGGGGAGCCACCTGCTGGGGTGACTGCCCCAGAGCCTTGGTCTTGAGGGCAGAGGTGTGACGGTAGGGCTTAGCCGGCCTTCATTAATAAAGGTGGAGCCCAGCTGGCTTCCCCTGAAACCGTATGGCAAGGGCTGAGAGTGTCAGCTCTTGGGTCTAATATTGTACCTTACTGTGTTGCCCTGTAATGTTGTTCCCCTTATACTGTCCCCCATAGTGTTACAGTGGCGGCCACCTTTATCCTAGTGCGGCCGTATCAGCGCAACTCTGATAACCGCGGGCAGATGCAGTATTTTTTTTTTCCCGGAATAGGTTGCGGTATTTTAGCGCTTGGAATATTAGCATTTTAATAGCGCTGTCTGCAATACTGCAATACCGTCTAAAAACTCAGGGGGCGTTCGCGAGCTGTTGTCTTCAAAGTCTAACACTTTAGCAGTTCAACCTACGTCAGTACACAGTCTGCATGTGCGCGCGCAGTAATTGTAAATTTGCATATTTACAGGTATACATGCATGTGCAGTACTGTATGTCTCATTTGAACATTGTTGAAACGCATAGGCGTGTACTGTAACAGTATCACATTTTGGCATATACAGCGCTCTCCCCTCGCTCGCCCCCGCACACACACAGGCTAATTTACTGCGCTGCAGTATTTCAACTTCTTATCTACAGTACAGTACACGTCTCCCACACCCTTCCTTTGAATGTGTGTCTTTCTGGTTTCAATCACATTCCTGTCATCACATTCCTGCTTGCTAGCTGATGATTACTGCGCTTGCGTCTATAACTTCACCACTGCTTGCTTGCGAAATTCAAGAATGAGTGACCCCAAAAAAAAATATTTTTTTTTTCTCTCGTCATTTTTTATTTTTATTTTCTCCACAAGCCTGCCTAAACCATCTTGATATTACAATATTCAATCTGTGCTGTAGCTTTGGACTGCGACACTGTGTTCATTTGACTGCACATGGTTGATTTATGTGCTTTTTCTATATTTGGGGTTGTAGGGATCAAATTATTATGATGACCTGTCTGTTGAAAATATGTCATGTATTTGAACTACAGTACAGCTAATCTTTCATGCAGCTGTACCCTGTACCCCCTCCCCCACGCACACACACAAGGCTCGCTCAAGGATTTGAACCTCTTATCGACATCTCTCCAGAGCCATTCAGCTTGTCATTGTGCTTTTAATCGTCTGTCCCTAGCCGAGCATCACCTCTCTGTGCCTGCGTGTAATCCTCTTTGGGATGGGAGCTACATAGCTGATGATTACTGCGCATGAGTCTATAACTTCACCACTGCTTGCTTGCGAAATTCAAGAGTGAGTGACCCAAAAAAAATATATATTTTTTTATCGTCCTTATTTATTTTTATTTTCTCCACAAGCCTGCCTAAACCATCTTGATATTACGATATTCAATCTGTGCTGTAGCTTTGGACTGCGACACTGTGTTCGTTTGACTGCACATGGTTGATTTATGTGCTTTTTCTGTATTTGGGTGTGTGGGGATCAAATTATTATGATGACCTGTCTGTTGAAAATATGTCATGTATTTGAACTATAGTACAGCTAATCCTTCATGCAGCTGTACCCTGCACCCCCCTCCCCCACGAACACACACAAGGCTCGCTCAAGGATTTGAACCTCTTATCGACATCTCTCCAGAGCCATTCAGCTTGTCATTGTGCTTTTAATCGTCTGTCCCTAGCCGAGCATCACCTCTCTGTGCCTGCGTGTAATCCTCTTTGGGATGGGAGCTACATAGTTGATGATTACTGCGCATGTGTCTATAACTTCACCACTGCTTGCTTGCGAAATTCAAGAGTGAGTGACCCAAAAAATATATATATTTTTTTTTCTCGTCCTTATTTATTTTTATTTTCTCCACAAGCCTGCCTAAACCATCTTGATATTACGATATTCAATCTGTGCTGTAGCTTTGGACTGCGACACTGTGCGTTTGACTGCACATGGTTGATTTATGTGCTTTTTCTGTATTTGAGGGTGTGGAGATCAAATTATTATGATGACCTGTCTGTTGAAAATATGTCATATCTTTGAACTACAGTACAGCTAATCCTTCATGCAGCTGTACCCTGTACCCCCCTCCCCCACGCACACACACAAGGCTCGGTCAAGGATTTGAACCTGTTATCGACACCTCTCCAGAGCCATTCCGTTTCTAAAGCTTCTCGTGCTTTTAATCATCTGTCCCTAGCCGAGCATCACCTCTCTGCGTCTGCGTGCCTACCATTCATTAATTTTCCTATTGTTGGCTTTGAGTCACCTCTCTGTAATCCTCTTTGGGAAGGGAGCTAGCTGATGACTACTGCGCATGACTCACCCATCCACCCCCCAACCCTTTGAGGCTTTGTTTACAGTAACGCTTGTGATAATCCCTTCTCGAATTTGATATGTAAATCTGATTTGCACAGCACTGTGAAATTGAGTTAAAAAAAACATAATCTGATTCATATTTTTGATGCAGTAAGTTACCACATTTTGTCATTCTTTCTTTTTCTTTGGTGTAGGGGGGGCGGGTCAATGATTATGATTAGCATGAATGTGCAGAAATATTTATTTTATTTTATCAGGAACAAAAAATACAAATATACAAATAATCATGAATAATACAAAATGCAGTCTTTATTCAGTTCTTCTGTCAGTTGAATATTGAGGGCCGGTGGATAATCATGAATAATGCACATTGATAATAATATTAATTAATAATATATAATAATAATATATATATATAATAATATACATTTTTCCTTCTTTATCTTTTTCCTCATTCTGTGTACAGTATCAGCAAAGTTGAAGGGAACCAGTACCAGTAATCAGGGCTCAGCAGCAAGAGGACCCTTGTAAATAGTTCAAATGTGATGATCACTTGAAATGGGGGATAGAGCTATAATTGAAGCTACGTGAGACTCATGTAAAACCTGTATAGATAAACTCCTGTATGACTTGTAGAATAAGACAGTATATGGGTCTCTGTGAGATAATGACTGACCTATATACTGTATATACCATAATGGTCATATCTACCATCTCACTGAAACAAACTGTACAAAACATAATACATCGTCCTGGAGTAAAGCAGGTAAAGTACTCACATAAGTAGCAGCTCACCCCTGTGTGATGCGTGCGTCACGCTAGAAATGGAAAGGAAAAACGGTCCGTTTTTCCTTTCTGTGTACAGTAGTTCATTGAGAGAGTGGAGGTTTTGTGTACATCATGACTGCAGTTTAGATACACTTAACTGTACAAACAGTTCACAAACTTTACACATGATACCCCCCTCTCCCCCAGTCCATCCTTTTTTTTCCAGGAAGTAATACCTCTCGTTTTCAAGTATGTCCTGGGCACAGAGTTAAGACAAATAATACATGGTTACAAATAAAGTTACATAAATGAACAGGGTATACATTATATACAAGACATTGCATGCACAGTTAAAGAAAATATATGTTATGGGCGTATGTACCAGTTACAGACCAGATTAAAATGTGAGACAGCCTTAGATTTGAAAGAACTTAAACTGGTGGTGGATGTGAGTCTCTGGTAGGTTGTTCCAGTTTTGGGGTGCATGGTAAGAGAAGGAGGAGCGGCCGGATACTTTGTTGAGTCTCGGGACCATGAACAGTCTTTTGGAGTCTGATCTCAGATGATAGGTGCTGCGGTGCGATGCGATGCTGCGATGATGTGGTAGGGGTGAGGAGCTTGTTCAGGTAGCTGGGTAGCTTGCCCATAAAGAATTTAAAGGCAAGACAGGAAAGGTGAACTTTGCGCCTAGACTCTAGTGATGACCAATCTAGTTCTTTGAGCATTTCTCAGTGATGTGTGTTGTAGTTGCATTGGAGAACAAAACGACAAATTGAATTGTAGAGGGTGTCAAGTTTGCTAAGGTGGGTTTGAGGTGCCGTGCCATATACTATGTCTCCATAGTCAATAATTGGCATTAGCATCTGCTGTGCGATACGCTTTCTGACCAGGAGACTTAGGGAGGATTTGTTCCTGTAAAGTACCCCTAGTTTGGCATAGGTCTTGGATGTCAGGGTATCAATGTGCATTCCGAATGTTAAATGGGAGTCAAACCATAAGCCCAGGTATTTAAAACTAGTGACAGGTGTTAGGGTGGTGTTAGTGTTGAAAGGAATGAAATAAAGTGCGCCCAAAGTCCTACTGTATAGTCTTTGTTTTCAGTCCTTCACAGAGTGTGATTACGCAGCCCAAGTCTCTCAATGGTGATTCACCAACCTCTGTAGTGATTTTTAGAAAAGGGAGAAGGGGGGATCCTCAGGCGCGCTGCTCCACTCGTGACTCCAGGACACATGCAAATGTAAAGGAGAGATGGGGGACCACAATCAGGGGTAATCCAATATATGTATAGACAGTAACCTTTCAAAAATGGGTGGGAGGAAACACACTTACATAAAGTGTCTGATCTCTGTGTTGGGCTGGTCCTCTGGTGCTGATGGAGGGGGGGTAAAGGGGGAAGAGGGTGAAACCTCTTGATGGTTCATGCGGCCAAACAAAATTGGAATGTAGAGGAGATATGTCCAGACTTCACAGAACGGCCCTCTAGTAGATGGGTAGCCTCTTGTGTCCTCTGTTTCAGCTTGCAGGGTCTTTAGAAGGTGTGTGAAGTTCAGTAGGTAGCAGGGAGGATCTCCAAACGCCCGTGCACGGCCTGTGTCTCCTTCCAGCTGCTTCCATGTAAGTGATGTTAGTGTTGGTTCTAATATGGAGCTCAGTCGCTGGAAGCTTTAAGAATTTAGTCTTTGTCCCAAATACCATTGTTACAGTTTTGTCAGTGTTTAAAAAGTTTGTTTTGGGAAATCCAGTTTTCGAGTCTCAAAAAGTCAGACTGAAGTATGTGCTGAAGGTCAGAGAGGCTATGCCTGTGTGCATATAGGATTGTGTCATCTGCATACAGTACATGTGTATTGAGGCTTCCTTACAAGCTGTGGGAAGATAATTAATGAACACTGGGAAGCGTAGGGGCCCCAGAACAGAGTATTGCGGGACACCACAGGTGATATCAAGGGGGTTGGAGTTAGAGCCTGAGATGGACACATGTTGGGATCTTCCTGATAGGTAGGACTGAAACCAGTTTAAAGCATGCTTCCCTATTCCAGAGCTCTGGAGTTTGTTAAGCAGGATAGCATGATCAACTGTATCAAAAGCCTTTGCAAAATCTAGGAATACTGCACCAGTGAGTTGTCCCCGTTCCATTCCACACTGGATTTCATTGCAAACTTTTAGCAGGGTAGTTACGGTGGAGTTTTTGGGACGAAAGCCAGATTGGAATTGGCTAGGGAAATTTGTCTTGGTGTAGTAGTCGTTTAATTGGGAGTGGACACATTTTTCCATGACTTTGGATAGAATTGGGAGAAGTGAGATTGGTCTGTAGTTTGAGACAGTGTTTTTGTCCCCACTTTTGAAGATTGGGACAACTCTGGCAGTTTTCCAGGTCTTAGGGATATGGCCTACAGACAGGATAGAGTTGACTATGGAAGCAATTGGTTTGGCAATGGCTGGGGCACCAAGTCGTAGGAACCTAGATTGTAGCAAGTCAGGTCCGCATTGGCTGCTTAGTTTTAGTTTGAGGAGCGCTTGTGTAATCTCCTCTTCAGATACTGGGCCAAATTGAAATTTGTGGGCAGTGTTGGGAAGGGGTGGGGCGATGTGGGCACTCCCAGGATGAGATTCAGGTTTGTGGTTTGGGCCGCGTTTCGCTAATAAGTTAGTGGCACACCCCTCAAAGTAATCATTGAATGCATTTGCAATGTCAGTGGGGTTTGTCAGAGTAATATCCCCCTTAGTGATATTACTTGGTTGTTGATGGTTAGGAGGCTGGAATATATTGTTGATAACCTTCCAGAAGTTAGCTGGGTTTGATGTATTTTGGTGGAGATTGTCAGAGTAATATTGTGCTTTTGCGTGCCTTGTTTGCCTTGTGCACATGTTCCGCAGGCATCTGTAGTGATTGAGATCCTTGGTAGTGCCAGTTAATTTGTAGCTTTTCCACAAGGTATCCCTGAGCTGGTAGAGTGCTATAAGGTCAGTTGTAACCCATGGAAGATGGGCCCCCCGTACCCTTATTTTGCGTAGTGGAGCATGGGTATCGCAGAGTTTTAAGAACTCGGATTGGAAATAGTGGAGCGCAGAATCAGGGTCGGGAATTAAATCAATTCTGTGCCATGGGCAGTTGGTAAGGTCATCCTGAAACTGTTGTGGGTTAAATTTTTTAAATGTTCTAGTGAGGAGAACTTTAGGGCTTGAATGGGGCGGTTTAATTTTCCTTACACAGTACACTATTGAATGGTCACTGAAAATGTTCAGAAGGATGCCAGAGGATTGGATTCTGCTGGGGTTTGAGGAGAGAATCCAGTCTAGCAAGGAATGGTTATGCGATTTCAGGTTTGTCCGTGTGGGTTGGGAAATGATTTGTGATAGTTTAAGTGACTTGAGTTGTATCTGGATTTTATGGTTTTTAGGGTCAAGCCAGTTGAAGTTGAAATCCCCAAGAACTAGCAGCCCACTCTTCTCGTTCAGTGAGGAAATGGAGCCAAGAAACTGGGTGATATCAGCCAGGGATTGTAGAGGGGCTTTAGGGGGGCGGTAGATGCCAGCGAGCAAGATGGGCTTAGAAAAGGGGAGGCAGATTTTGCCAACTAGAGTTTCAAAAGAGGGTGGGCTTTGGGGGCAATTTAACAGTGTAAATTGTAATGTGTCTGCAATATAAAATAACACCCCTCCTCCTCTCTTTGACCTATCTCTCCTAAAAATGGAGTATCCCTGAATGGCGATATTTGCATCAGGGGTTTTAGGGGATAGCCATGTTTCTGTAAGAACGATGGCTTTGGGTTTATGCATAAGGCACCATGCCCTTAGTTCGTCCAGTTTGGGCAGCAGGCTCTGAATATTTATATGGGCGACAAATAGCCCTTTTTGGAATTTAAAGGTGGAATTCTCAGGGGCATGGGACAGATTTGAAATGGGAAGACCTGGGTTTGGTTCAATATCACCTGCTAAAGAGAGTAATAGTATGATATTTATTTGATTACCACATGTATTACTGCTGTGAAGCGCTATGTACATTAATGGAGCTATAGATATAAAGACATACAATACAATACAGTATGAGCAGAAATTTGGGTAGTTGTTTGCAAGTTGTAGATTTGTGGTGTTTGCCATTAGAGTGAGAAGTGGTTGGTGTGCTGGTTTTTAGAGTTCTCCACCAACATTCCATAGATAGTGAAAGGCTTTTGAGTAGTCCAGGGTGTATGGTGATGTTGGGTGTGGGCCAGGATGGAGGAGTTTGTAGTGGATAGAGGGAGTAACATCTCCACGAGGCCAGGAGAAAGAAAAAAGTTAATATACATAGCAGGTTCATGATGCCAGAGGTAGGCAGTACTGCATGGAGCTGTTGTGAGTGTGTGCAGACTAAACAGCAGGGGTGTCCATGTTCCTTGTCAAATGTTTTGCTGCATTGCAATGCTAGTCAGTTCTGGGTTTCAGTGGGCTGAGTTGGTGTGGGAGTTATTTTTGTGCAGTCAGTTTTGGGAGAGGATGCCGTGAAATAAGTTGTAAAGGGGTGTGGGGTTAAAATATGCAGGTTAACAAGCATGGGATCAAAGTGTGGTCATATAAGCTCACCGTTTGTTGCCTTGAGTAAGAGAGTTTGCAGAAAAGATGCAGTCCCCAGTCACCTCTAGTCAAACTATAGTCTAACTATATTTATCACTTAAAATGATCACTTTAAATGCATCACTCTTAAGATGCCAATGCTTCCTTGCCAATGCAAGGGGAATATGTGTTTTTATACATCTAAAGTAGTCACATGACCCGCCCCCCGCCCCAATAAATCAGCTTGTTCCAGTTGGTCAATTAACAGCACAGAGTTAAGAGGGGGAAAAAAAAAAAAAACACCTTTTGATATTCAAACATACCAAGAGAAATCTATAGTACAAGCCAGGAGGGTAATTCTTTTAAAACAGGACTTGCATAACACCAGGGACATACCAAGAGAAATCTATAGTACAAGCCAGGAGGGTAATTCTTTTAAAACAGGACTTGCATATCATCAGGGACATACCAAGAGAAATCTATAGTACAAGCCTGGAGGGTTATTCTTTTAAAACAGGACTTGCATATCATCAGGGACATACCTGTGAAGAGAATGCAATTAGATCCATGTCATATCAGCTGAGGTTATTGGTCTTGCATGAAGAAAGCAAATATATAACTATAACTATAGTCTAACTATATTTATCACTTAAAATGATCACTTTAAATGCATCACTCTTATGATGCCCCCCCCCTCTCCCCAGTCCATCCTTTTTTTTCTGAAAAGACAAGAAAACAAAAAATGAGTGCAGTTATGTGCATACTGTTTAATGGCATTGTGTGCTGTATAGTACTGTCAAACTAGTCTATACTGGAACTACTGTATACTGTAACTTCTGTTAAATACATTGCAACCAGATGGCTAGTGCTGCTCTCTCAGGAAAGAAAAAAATTGAGCAGTTAGGTGCATACAGTATTACAGTATGGCATTGTGTACTGTATAGCTACTCCATATTGGACTACAGTATGCAGTTAGTACTGTCAAACTAGTCTATACTGGAACTACTGTATACTGTGACTACTGTTAAATACTTTGTAACCAGATGGCTAGTGCTGCTCTCTCAGGAAAGAAAAAATCTGTGCCATACTTACCTGTATCATACTGTACTTACAATACTACAGTACAGTACTATACCATACTACCTTCCTGATGCTTGCCCATTATAAGCGATCACAACGGGCAACACAGTCGCAATATGGTCAATATATTTATTGCATCGTTCCAAGGTGAGTACATCGTTCCAAAAACTCATTATGCCTTGCGCAAACTCATCCTTTTTGGAGGGTTTCACGACTTTTCGGATATGGTCCTTCAGCTGATGCTAGACCATTTTGATAGGATTGAAGTCTGGCGATCTGTCATTGGAGGGGGAAAAAAAGGACAATTAGTTAAATAGATACAGTACAGTACACAGTAAAAACAGTGGGAAAAATGAGACACGGTTACCGCACTTACTCCACTGGCGTCTTCACCCAGTTGATACCGCGATTAAGAATATGCGCTGTTGTTGTAGAAACGGTGACCATCTGGGAACTCACGTGTGATGTATTCCACAATCTCAGGCACAATTTGCTCTTGGAAAAAAGATTTATTCATGATTCCTATAAGAAGAAAAGAAAAGTGCTCAAAAAACTGCACACTGGTACAGTACAGTGCATAAGGCAAAAGCGTGTGACTTATTTTACCTTCAAAGATGACAATGCATCCTGGTCCACGCCTAGAGATGGCACCCCACACATGCATCTTCACTGGGTGTTTTGGACGCAGCTTCATAGATATGCGACCTTTTTTTTTGGAATGCAAAGGTGGCAAATCTCTCCAGCAATACAGTAGACTCGTCAGCGAAGATGCAATCCTGGAAAGTTTCTCCACTGTCATTCCATGCCTGGGCCTGGACCACTCTCTTGATCTTGTTAACGTCCCTTATCATAGGGTACGCTCTTTAATGACAAGGAATAATTTTATAGGTACAGTACAGTTTCTTAAACAACACTTTAACCTCCTGTACTGTCCAGTACTAACCTCACACGTCCATATTTCCATCCAATTCTGCGTCTCATCTTCTTTATGCTGGTCTCGGATACAGTGAGATTGTGATTTTGCTGCAGACTGTATTTGACCCTTAAGGCACTCTTCTCATCATTCTCTTCACTTATTTTGTCGACCGGAAGAGTTGTCTCCCTACAGTGTACAGAAAAAAAAAATCCGGTAAGTTACAGTGCAGTAGGCCACAAGTACAGCACATCATTTACAGTAAAAATAGTATAAAATTAGATAGATCTAATATAATCAATAATAGATATACTGTATTATATACTGTAGTTATACTGTATAAATATACCGAAATAACTATAAAATTAGATAGATCTATACTATATAGTTCTATTAATAGAATATTGGTGGGATAGGGGAAAAGGGGACGGGAAGAGGGAAATGACTCTTGCTTCAGCTTAATTAAACACACTAATAGATGGTAACAAAGGTGCAGAGGGGGAATGGGGTAATATTGAAATGTTAGAAAAAGGAAACACCCTTTAACATGCACTCATTGTCTGGATTGATATGGTGAGTAAAAGTTAATACTTATTATTTTATTACTTTAATTAAAATAAATGGTAATAAACAAATACCAATGATGAACGACAGAAACTCAACATATAAAACTAACAGATATTAAAACATAAACCGGAAAAAGGGGGAGGATCTATAAATAAACACTTGATAGTGGTGAGTAAACTCACAAAGATGTAATCTTTGATTAAAGATGTTAAAGGGTGTTTCCTTTTTCTTACATTTCACTAGTTCTATTAATATGCAGCAATATAAACAATAATAGATATACTGTATTATATACTGTAGTTATATACATATACCGAAATAACTATAAAATTAGATAGATCTATAGGCAGGGCTGCACAACATACGGCCCGCGGGCCGCATGCGGCCCGTCTGGCCTATCTGTGCGGCCCGGCCCGTGATGACTCTGGCCGGGCGCTAGTTAATTAAATAAATTTTAAAAAAAAAAGTTTAAAAAAAATGGTGGCGATTCATCTCTCCTCCCAGCCCCTCCCTCCCTCTCCCTCCCAGCCCCCTCCCAGCCCCCTCCCTCTCCCTCCCAGCCCCCAGGTTTTGCGGTGCGCGGGGGCAGCAGCAGCCGTGTGTTTTATTTTTTTCAATAGCAGGCTGCTGCCGGGGAGGTCAGAGCATGCAGGGGGCGGGGCTTAGTACCGGGGAGAGGATGTGCTGAGCTGATCTAAGAGAGAGGTGAGAGGTGAGAGGTGTGTGGTGTGTGTGTGAAAAACGGACTGGTGGGGGGTGGGTGGTTGAGTGTGTGTGTGTATCTGTGTGATTGTTGTTTTTGTGTGGTGTGGGTGGATGAGTGACTGTGTGCTGGGTGTGTGATGTTTGTGTGGGTGATAGAGTGTGGTGTGGATAGTTGAGTGAGTGTGGGGTGGGTGGGTGAGTGTGGGGTGGGTGAATGTGTTTGCTGTAGTGTTGTGTGTGTGTGTGGGCGAGTGTTGTGTGTATGTGATGAATATTGTTGCATAAAAGGACAGATAGGGGCCAATTAGCATTGTGTCCGTAATTGATGTTATTGGAAGGAAGAGGCGAGTGGCTGTGTGAGGTGTGGTGGTAGTGGAGGGGGTGTGTTGTTGTAGATGTTTTGGTGGTGTGTTTGCGTTATACGGAAGGGTGTTGTGGTGTTTGAGGTGCAAGGGGAGGGGGGCCTAGATGTGTAAATCAGCATTTTATTTAGTGTAGTGTGTGTAGTATGAGGTGTGTTTCCATCGTTGAGTGTGTTGTGGGGGTAGGGGTGTGTAAATTTTTTGTTGTGTGTGGTGTATGAGCACAGGAGGGTTGTGTGTGTGTTTGTGAGTGTTGTGTGTGTGAGTAGAGTGTTGTTGGATTGTTGTGTGGGTGTGTTTGACAGTTGTATGGGTGTTGTGTGTGGGTGTGTAGAGTGTTTGTTGCAGAAATGACACACATGGCAGAATGGGATTTATTTATTAAAATATATTTTATTTCACCTAAGAGCTGATTTTCTGTTGTGGGTGTGTGTTTGTGCGCACGTTTGTGGGTGTGGTTTTTTCAAGTACCAGGGGAGAGGTGTTCCAGTGTTCACATCACTCTCACCCTCCCCCTGCAACTCACATCAGTATCTCCCCCCCTGCAACTCACATCACACCCTCCCCCTGCAACTCAGATCACTCTCACCCTCCCAATGCAACTCACATCAGTATCTCCCCCCCCCTGCACCTCACATCACTCTCTCCCCCCCTGCACCTCACATCACTCTCTCTCCCCCCTGCACCTCACATCACTCTCTCCCCCCTGCACCTCACATCACTCTCTCCCCCCACTGCCCCTCACATGTCAGCAGCCCAGCCCCCCCTCACTTGTCAGCAGCCCAGCCCCTCCTCACTTGTCAGCAGCCCACCCCCCTCACGTGTCAGCAGCCCACCCCCCCACCAGCCCGTTTTTCTCACCCACCCACCCACCCCCCACCAGCCCGTTTTTCTCACCCACCCACCCACCCCCCACCAGCCCGTTTTTCTCACCCACCCACCCACCCCCCACCAGCCCGTTTTTCTCACACACACACACACCTCTCACCTCTCTCTTAGATCAGCTCAGCACATCCTCTCCCGGGTACTAAGCCCCGCCCCCTGCATGCTCTGACCTCCCCGGCAGCAGCCTGCTATTGAAAAAAATAAAACACACGGCTGCTGCTGCCCCCCCCTCCTGTCCATGACCTTGTTTGATTCGATTTTCCATGGTATTTACAGAATGAATGCTTAGTTTATTAGGATAGGGAACTTGATACAAAAAACAAATTCACAAAAGTTTCAAGGGTTTTCTATTCATAATGCCCCTCAAAATGATGTTAGTACATTGGAAACTTGCTGTCCCCAATTTCTTGGGCAATAGCCTCCTCTAGTGGACAAACTGGAGAACTAAATGGTTAATTTTAGATGGCATCTAAGTGCAATTGATCACAGTTAAAAATGCATTCTGGCTTTGTCTTAGTAATAAGATGTAAACCTCTCGTAAATGGCTCTGTAGCCTCAAACGTATAAGTAGTTCATCATAAAATTTGCATCATTACAATGCGTCATAAAAAATGTAAAAAAATATATAAAAAAATATATATACATCAGGGATAAAAAATCAATGATCAAATAATATACATCAATACAATTTGTCAAGCAATCTAAAAGGTAAGTTGCCACGCCGATATAAGCCGGTATGTTCAAAAGGAGCTGGTTCAAGGTGGATTCCTATTATGAAAGTGGGAGGGGGACTTGGGGATTGGGGATGAAAACAGATCAGTAGGGGACAGGGAGAGATACAAGATTAAAGGAAAGCTCCAATGTCGATATCTACAGTGAGACCTTTAGGGGCCAAGCTTTTCAATTTGTAAATCCAAAATGTTTCCTTTTTGGATAAAGTTGTCAGTCTGTCCCCACCCCTCCAGTGTGGTGGGACTAATTCAATGCCCCTAAATACAAGGCCTGATGGATCTCCTTGGTGGTGTAGTGCAAAGTGTTTTGATACACTGTGTGTCATTAATTTACGCCTTATGTTCCCTAGGTGCTCCAGTATGCGTACCCGTAAGGGTCGGCTGGTACGCCCTACATACTGGAGTCCACAAGGGCAGTTCAGTAAATACACTACGAATTCTGTCTTGCAGTTTATGAAATGGGAAATTTTGAACTGTTCCCCTGTTATATTGGAGCTAAACTGTATTTTCTCTTTTGTACCCTGTTTGCAGGCTTTGCAGGTGCTACATCTGTGGAAACCTTTCGCTTTCGGCAACCAGTTTGCTTCCTGACCTGCTTTCTCCATTCCTGGTTGGAAAAGACTTGGTGCTAACCGCCTTTTGATATTGTCAGCCCTTTTGTATATCACTTTAGGTTTTTCTGGGAGGTGCTCTTTCAAAGTAGGGTCTCCCTGTAGGAGATGCCAGTGTTTGTTTACAATATGTTGTATACTCCCAGCATCTTGGCTGTATTGTGTTAGGAAAGCAATGTTAAAATCCTCTCTGGGTTTCGGTGGGTTTGTTTTTAAAATATCACTACGTTTAAGCAGGCCTACTTCCCTAATTGCTTTGTTCATTTCGTCCGTGTCGTATTTTTTTGCAATAAAGCTATTCTTCAAAATGTCTGACTGTTCCCTGTAGACATGGTCATCACTACAGTTTCGCCTGATTCTGCGGAATTGCCCTGGTGGTATATTTTTTAACCACTTCCTATGGTGGCAACTAGTTCTTAGCAGATAATTATTGCAGTCTACTGTCTTGAAGAAAGTTTTGGTTTTGAGGTGGTTCTCTTCTATGTATATTGTTAAATCCAAAAAAATCTACCGAATTAGTCCCTATACATGTTGTAAAAGCCAGAGTAATCTCATTGTTGTTGAGGTATGTCAGAAAGCGATCTAAATTCTCATTATTGCCTCTCCAAATAAAAAACACATCATCGATGTATCTCCGCCATAGCACCAAATTCATGCTCCGACCAGATGGTATCGGTCTCCCAACTGTCCATGAACAGGTTGGCATAACTTGGTGCGAATTTGGTACCCATGGCGGTTCCACACTTCTGTAAAAAATAGGTTCCATCGAAGTTAAAAAGGTTATGTTTTAAAATGAAGTTAATACTTTCTGGAATAAAACGTCTTTGTTCGATATGTACAGCGGCATCCCTCATTAGTGTGCGCTCGATGGATTTGATTCCATCGTCATGCTTTATGGACGTGTACAATGAAGTCACGTCACAGGTGCACATTTTATAGCCCTCTTGCCAATCCACCTGCTCCAATATGTTCAAAATTTGGGTTGTATCCCTGAGATAGGACCGCATGTTCGCAACGTATGGCTGTAAAAAAAGGTCTATATATTCCGACAGTCGAGACGTGAGCGAACCTATCCCAGAGATAATGGGTCATCCTGGTGGTGCTTTGACGTCCTTGTGAATTTTTGGCAAAAAATAAAATATAGGCATGACAGGGAATTTAACATTGAGGTATTCGTATTCCCTTTCATTCAGAACCCCTGTTGAGCTGCCCCTATCTAAGAGAGTTAAAAATTCTGCACAGAATTCTTTGTGTGGATTTGTCTTCAGACGTACATAAGTGATGTCATCCGACAGTATCCTTTCCGCTTCGCCCTTGTAATACTCCGTGTCCATAATGACTACCCCCCCCCTTTGTCAGCTTGTTTAAATGTAATAGCTTTGTCCTTTTCTAAGTTTTGTAGCGCAATTTTTTCCTTAAGAGTTAGATTGTTTTTGGTTATCTTTGTCTCACTGGAGGTCAGTCTTTCAAAGTCCTCTTGGATCTTTTGATGGAAGACTTCTATGTTGTGGCCCTTCGCCCAACTGGGTAAGAATTTGGACCTATTTTTGAGGTTTGAATGCTTGAATTCATCTTCCTCTGTGTTGACATTGGCATTATTGTTCACTATCTCTCTACTTTGTGCATCCTTTGATAGGAAGAATTTTTTAAGGGTTAGCTGTCTGATGTATTTGTGCGCATCTATATATAAGTTGAAACTGTTCGCTTTGGCGACTGGTGCGAAATTAAGCCCCTTTTTAATCAGGTTACACTCATCTACATTTAGTTCTCTTTTGCTCAAATTGAATATATTACTCAGATCGCTGTTCTTTTTCTGTGTCCGTCTTCCTCCCCGCTTTCCTCGTGGGGTCTTTTTCTGGGTTTTGTATTTGGGGAATCTTTTTCTTTCTGGTCTTCTAACGCTAGAAAGCGATTCTGAGTTGCTAGGGGAGGTGCTTTTAGTGATGGTGCCTTTTCTAAAAAAGGCCCTGAGTGGGGTTGTGGGGATCTCTGCTCTCTCCCTTGACTCTGTTCTCTATCCCGCCTCTCTCTATATTCAGTGGTGGTCCGATGTTGTTTATAGGGGGACTTGCGATCCATCCCTTGACTGCGTTCCCTATAGTGTTTGTAGGGGGACCTGTATTGTCTCATTTGACTGTGTTCCCTTTCATAGCGCTTGTCTTTATACTCCTGGTTGGTCCCTTGATGTTTATGGGGTGATTTACGATCCCTTCCTGCACTACGTTCTCTCTCATATCTATTATCCCTGCGTTCTAAGGGGGATCTGGCTCTATAGCTGTACGTGGGTGACTTAGCTCTGTGGTGGTTCTCCTGATACTCGTTTGGCTTAGAGTAGTGCTTACGCCTCTGCCAGTTTTCCTCTTGGTCGGGATCTTGTCTATTCGGCCTTTTGTCTTCTTCCCTTTTGTGGCTGTGTCCTTAGTATGATAGACTTTTCTATCTTTATGCTCTCTTGGAGTTTCGTGATCTCCAGGTGCCCACCCTCTTGGTGGCATGTGCCGAACCTCTGTGTTGAATGAGACATTTTTATTGCTATCATATTTCGGGTTGGCTTTATGATGATCTATCTTGGTTGGATAGCTCATCATGTTAGTTCTTGAGGTCTTATTGTTGTCTTCTCTACTTCTATATTCGAACATTTTCCTATCCTTTGGAGTGGTAGGTGGGACTAATGTGACCCTCTGCCATTTGGGGTTCGATCCTACTAGATAGTGTTCCTCATCTTGTCTAATTTTTTTGTTTTTGGACTCTATTAAATTCTTTTCCATAGCATCTATTTCATCAGCTAATTTTTGGTCTCTACTGAGAAAGATGGGGTTATCTGTTGAAATTTCTAATCTCTTCTGGATTAATGTTACCTCTCTATCAATTTCAGTTAGAGTTTTGGTGTGATGTTTTATGATTAATTTCATGAGATTGAATGAACAGGCATTCATGGTCTCTTCCCATAATACATTGTATTCTATATCTGCCAACTCGAAAGAGGATTTCTTTTCGAAACGTAAACCTCTAGGGATACGTTTTATATCCAAATATTTCTCTAAGTAAACCTTGTCCCAGACCTATTTAGTCTCTTTCTTTAGGAGATTCTCTAATTTGTCAAATTCATTATTTATTGTCTCTAAATCTCCCATCTCGGCTGACTCTATCTCTCTCATTTTGTTCTCTATGTTATTACTTCTAAAAATTCTTTTTGTGAACACGCTTTCTTTTAATTCAACTGGGTTTTCCATCTCTATGGCTTCTCTTCCATGATTTAATCTGGACCCTTTGGGGTGCTGCCACCAGGATGGGATTACAAATGCTAACTGGATGTGGAACTGGGGCGCTCCCTAAAATATGTGGCTAAAAAATGCTTAGACGCCTAGGAATTATTAAATATTAAAAATTGTAGAAAATGTGTAATAGTATAAAATAGTATAAAATTGTATACTGGCCCTTTTTGTTTGTTTTGCTGCTGCTTGACCTTGAAGAAGACAACCCCTAAGAAGAGTACTTCTTATGGTTGCAATTGGAGTGTGAAGATGGTCAGCGCAAACTCGTGGAACTCAAGATGATGATGAAGAATATAACAGAATAAAATAAAATAATACACAGTATTAGTGCATGCATCAACGTGTGTGGGGGGAAGGGGGGAGGAGGGAGGGGAGGTTTGGGGGTTTTGGGGTATTAGTGAATGCCACTAAATAAACAGCAAATGAAACATAAGCAATTAGTTTCAGCGACTCACACGGGCTTGTGTGAGACTTCACCCTCAACGATGGATGTGGTGGGTAAATACAGACTCCTGAAGCGGAGTAACAATAGACGAAAAAACACACAGCCTAATGTGAGTTTGTTCCCTCAGTGGGTGATGTCAGCCTGCTCAGGTGATGTGGATACGTCTCAGTATTCTACCCCCAGTGGGTGTGGTGTATGAGTGGCTCCTCTCCCAGACGCCCATAGACCAAAGGATGGGCAAAGTCTGAATTAGTAGCTATAAAAGTCTTTATTGATAACAGTTTAAAACATAAAGCGTGAAAAACAATGAACACACTCACACAAATGGCAACTCTTGTTGCCCAGCATCAGCCGCGTGGTTATCCAGCAAGACCTCTTCCTCCGTTTGCGTTCTTACTGACACGTCTGGCAGTGGAACCGGAAGGGAGGATCTGCACCGGATGTCCCACGGTTGGCTGGGTCCCTCTCTAAATGAGCTCCGGCAGGGAACAACACGTTTCGCAGTAAGCTTCGTCAGGTAACTGCCGGATGCTCATTGTACATGGTATATATATAGGCGCAGGGACTTGATTATTTAATAGATTGATTACAAACAGTGTAAACACCTGGCTTTCTATCCCCCGCTTTAATTACTGTATCCCTCAGTGTAATTGGAGCACACTGCTAAATGGGTTAATAAAGATATTGCGTGCCGTACTACATGCGATCATAACAGTTAAAAATCAATATCAATCTCTTTCAGCCCTTTCGAAAAAAGGGGCAATTATTGTGGTGCTTCTATTTGAG
Organism: Ascaphus truei; assembly: GCF_040206685.1. NCBI lineage: Eukaryota > Metazoa > Chordata > Amphibia > Anura > Ascaphidae > Ascaphus > Ascaphus truei. The sequence goes on from NC_134487.1 coordinate 227,720,627, forward strand.
CAAAACATTGCTCATAACTATGTTAAAAACATTTCTTCATTGTTACTGCACCGACACACTTTATTCGAGCAAATACCCAGTATGTACCTGGCAGATACCTGGAATGCGCCGCTCCTCACCTCTGACAAGCCCCGTTGCGTTTGCCTTCCCAGCCTGGGTTCATGCCTGGCTGACGGGCGGCTGATCTGTTAAATTATAATGATTAGGATTTAATAGGCTGCAATGCTTCGCGTGTCTACCAGATGGCATAAATTTATGAATTGTAATGCAGTATATATATATATACTGTGCAGTATTGCAGCCAGCGGGAATAAAATGCTTCAATCCCTGCCTGGAAAATAACCCAATGCACTTGGGCAGAAAACAGTCACAAACCTCAATACACCCGGGTATACCCGAATTCGTGGGACTAGCCGAGCTCGAATAAAGTGTGTCGCCAGTGTATCCCTCAAAACATTATTGGCTAGGTGATCAACATATGAACAGAGTTCCAGCAAGCATATAGTAGATATAAGTACATATGCATACATTTCATTATACAGGAAAAATGATTCAGAGACCGGGCTGGCTATCCCACGCTTCAATAGCCCTCCGTTGAACAGGTAAATACAGATATTAGATGTCTTTCGGCATGTTATCACAGAAACAGAAATAATTCAAAAAAAATTTAAAAATCAATCACTTTCAGCCCATTCAAAAAGGGGGGCAAGTGTCGTGATTGTTCTATTTGAGCAGAGCACTGCTCATAACGTAGTTACAACTTGTTATTACAGATGTAAACAGCATATAGACAGAGTGTACAGCTATAGTTGTATGTACATACATTTCATGATAGATTGGGGAAGCTCTCTGTATAGTATGATAGTGTATAAAAAAGAACTTGAAAACGATATTCACAGTAAAACCGGAGAGTGGTATCCCTCAATATGGCTAATTGTTGGGGAACATTTCATTCATTTGTTGAGCAATAATGCCCTGTCATGTTAAATTCCCTGTCATGCCTATATGTTATTTTTTGCCAAAATTCACAAGGACGTAAAAGCACCACCAGGACGACCCATTATCTCTGGGATAGGTTCGCTCACGTCTCGACTGTCGGAATATATAGACCTTTTTTTACAGCCATACGTTGCGAACATGCGGTCCTATCTCAGGGATACAACCCAAATTTTGAACATATTGGAGCAGGTGGATTGGCAAGAGGGCTATAAAATGTGCACCTGTGACGTGACTTCATTGTACACGTCCATAAAGCATGACGATGGAATCAAATCCATCGAACGAACACTAATGAGGGATGCCGCTGTACATATCGAACAAAGACGTTTTATTCTAGAAAGTATTAACTTCATTTTAAAACATTACCTTTTTAACTTCGATGGAACCTATTTTTATCGAAGTGTGGAACCGCCATGGGTACCAAATTCGCACCAAGTTATGCCAACCTGTTCATGGACAGTTGGGAGAGCGATACCATCTGGTCGGAGCATGAATTTGGTGCGGACTTGGTCCTATGGCGGAGATACATCGATGATGTGTTTTTTATTTGGAGAGGCAAAATGAGAATTTAGATCGCTTTCTGACATACATCGACAACAATTTTGAGCGGGATAGAGGAGGTGTTGCGTCGTACGGGAGGGGTTGTGATGCGGGTTACAGGATGCTGTGTGTGTTGGGGGGGGGATGCTGTGTGTTGTGGGGGGGGGGTTGCTGGCTAAGGGAGTGTGTGTTTGGTACTCCGGAGGGGGGAGTGTGCTGTCCGGTGGTGTCGGTGAAAGTGATTAGCAGTGGCTGCGGTACCGGGAGAAGTGTGGCGTGCGTTGGTGGTGTGCATTGGTGGGGGAGGGTGGTTGTTAACAGGTGGTGTGCATTCCGTGATGGTGCGGTGTGTGGAGGTGAGCATGCGTTGTGTGAGGGTGGGTAGTGTTGCAGTGGTGAAAAGAATATATATATAGGTAAGAGTCTGTACCTGATTCCGCAGTTGTTTTGGTGGTATCAGGCGGTGAGGGTTTTGTGGGTTGAGAGGTGAGAGCTGTGAAGCGTTTCCAGGGTTAGGTGCTGTGAAGCGTTACCAAATCTCCCAGAGCAGTGAGGGTTAGGTGCTGTGAAGTGGTTCCCAAAGCTCAGTGAGGGCTGGGAGAGTGTGGCAGTGGGGTTGGTGTGTTGGGCGCAGGCCAATGAGAGGTGTGCGGGGCGGGTGTGGGGCCAAGGGAGCAATGTAATTGGCCTGAGGCAGTGGTGTGAGGTGTGCGGGGGCGGGTGGGCCAAGGGAGCAATGTCATTGGCCTGAGGCAGGTCCAATCTTATTGCCGCTAGGGACACAGGGAGGGACACAGGGAGACACATAAAGACATAGCCACATATGACTGTTTGAGAAATATATAGTAGATATATACAGTATAGTGTAGGTGCCTGCATTAAACGGGTTGCCTTGACGTGGCATGCAGGCTTACAAATGCTTTGGCCAAGGGGTTTAACCAAATACCCTTTTTCATGAGAATATTATTTTATCTTAGCCTAATTGGTACACTGGCGACACACTTTATTGAAGTGTGGCCAGTTCCGCAAGACGGGAGATTTCCCGGCTTGCAAGTGGCAGCCCCTCGGCGTGCCGCGCATCTCATAAGTGGACAGGCAAAAAGAACGATTCCTGCGCTCCTACCAATTAGGCTAAGATAAAATAATATTCTCATGAAAAAGGGTATTTGGTTAAACCCTTTGGCCAAAGTATTTATAAGCCTGCATGCCATGTCAAGGCAACCCGTTTAATGCAGGTACCTACACTATACTATATATATATATATATGTAGTAATTGTCCCATGGACTAGTGAAAAAAGTGTTAAAGCCCTGAAGGGGTTAAATAAAGCATAATCTTATGTGAGTAGTGCAATTAAAATCTGGCTAATGCCAGTATTATACTTACCTTTGCTATAAAGGTAATCAGGGTGCACAAATTCCCTGGTGTGAATATAATACAACTTACACATATACATCTCTCTGTCAGCCTTACACATTCACCCACCATTCAATGGAGGTGATGTCCAGACTGACACTGGGGTGTAATATACCTGCACTAATTGGACAATTGGTAGGGGCTCAGTAACTGCTATGTAAAGCAGATGAGCATTTAAACCTACCTCTACGACGTTTCAGAGATACTAAATTTAAAATGCCCTATGGGAGTATGCAGCAAGGAAAATGATTGCCCAATATTAGTGAGGAACTGTACATAATACCGCGCTCCTCCCTAAAGAAGTTTTCTGCAGGTAAAAAGATAGGCCTTACATATAGAAAAACAAAAAGAACGATTCCTGCGCTCCCACCAATTAGGCTAAGATAAAATAATAATCTCATGAAAAAGGTTATTTGGTTAAACCCTTTGGCCAAAGCATTTGTAAGCCTGCATGCCACGTCAAGGCAAACCGTTTAATGCAGGCACCTACACTATACTGTATATATCTACTATATATTTCTCAAACAGTCATATGTGGCTATGGGGCTTATGCAGAGAGGATAGAGAAGGGAAATAGCGCCATCTTTTGGCGAAAATATGCACCAGAGAAGCTTGTCCTGCAGAGAACATGGTGAGATTCATAAAATCCGCCACAGCAGGTTTCTTTACTTTAATAATTGCCAAACACGTGGCGAGATTGGTAAATTCGCCATGTTAAAATAGGGTGGTATGCAGGTAGCATCGATGCACTGCAACTGTTTTGAGCGGGATATAGGAGGTGTTGCGTCGTACGGGAGGGGTTGTGATGCGGGTTACAAGATGCTGTGTGTGTTCGGGGGGTGGGGGTGCTGTGTGTGTTGTGGCGGGGGGGGGGGTTGCTGACTAAGGGAGTGTGTGTTTGGTACTCCGGAGGGGTGTGTTGTCCGGTGGTGTCGGTGAAAGTGATTAGCAGTGGCTGCGGTACCGGGAGAAGTGTGGCGTGCGTTGGTGGTGTGCATTGGTGGGGGGGGTGGTTGTTAACAGGTGGTGTGCATTCCGTGATGGTGCGGTGTGTGGAGGTGAGCGTGCGTTGTGTGAGGGTGGGTAGTGTTGCAGTGGTGAAAAGAATATATATATAGTTAAGAGTCTGTACCTGATTCCGCAGTTGTTTTGGTGGTATCAGGCGGTGAGGGTTTTGTGGGTTGAGAGGTGAGAGCTGTGAAGCGTTTCCAGGGTTAGGTGCTGTGAAGCGGTTCCCAAAGCTCAGTGAGGGCTTGGAGAGTGTGGCAGTGGGGTTGGTGTGTTGGGCGCAGGCCAATGAGAGGTGTGCGGGGGTGGGTGTGGGGCCAAGGGAGCAATGTAATTGGCCTGAGGCAGTGGTGTGAGGTGTGCGGGGGCGGGTGGGCCAAGGGAGCAATGTCATTGGCCTGAGGCAGGTCCAATCTTATTGCCGCTAGGGACACAGGGAGGGACACAGGGAGACACATACAGACATAGCCACATATGACTGTTTGAGAAATATATAGTAGATATATACAGTATAGTGTAGGTGCCTGCATTAAACGGGTTGCCTTGACATGGCATGCAGGCTTACAAATGCTTTGGCCAAAGGGTTTAACCAAATACCCTTTTTCACGAGAATATTATTTTATCTTAGCCTAATTGGCAGGAGCGCAGGAATCGTTCTTTTTGTTTTTCTATATGTAAGGCCTATCTTTTTACCTGCAGCAAACTTCTTTAGGGAGGAGCGCGGTATTATGTACAGTTTCTCACTAATATTGGGCAATCCTTTTCCTTGCTGCATACTCCCATAGGGCATTTTAAATTTAGTATCTCTGAAACGTCGTAGGGGTAGGTTTAAATGCTCATCTGCTTTACATAGCAGTTACTGAGCCCCTACCAATTGTCCAATTAGTGCAGGTATATTACACCCCAGTGTCAGTCTGGACATCACCTCCATTGAATGGTGGGTGAATGTGTAAGGCTGACAGAGAGATGTATATGTGTAAGTTGTATTATATTCACACCAGGGAATTTGTGCACCCTAATTACCTTTATAGCAAAGGTAAGTATGATGCTGGCATTAGCCAGATTTTAATTGCACTACTCACATAAGATTATGCTTTATTTAACTCTTTCAGGGCTTTAACACTTTTTTCACTAGTCCATGGGACAATTATTACATATATATATATAGTCTAGTGTAGGTACCTGCATTAAACGGGTTGCCTTGACGTGGCATGCAGGCTTACAAATGCTTTGGCCAAAGGGTTTAACCAAATACCGTTTTTCATGAGAATATTAATTTCTCTCAGCCTAATTGGTAGGAGTGCAGGAATCGTTCTTTTTGCCTGTCCACTTAAGTCTGTAGAGCAAGCATGTCAAACTCGCGGGCCACGGGCCGCATGCGGCCCACAACGAGTATCTGTGCGGCCCAGCCAATGTGTCCCGGTTACAGCGGCGGTGAGGAGGATGCGGCAGCTGGTAAGTATTCTCTGTGTGAGTGAATGCTGCCAGGGGATTGGATGAAGGGCAAGCATGGGTTTGAAAGAAGGAGGCGGGGCTTAGAATGCCGGCCGGGATGCAGGGGATTGGTCGGAGGCAGGTCAGAGGAAGCTGGGAGCGGGGCTTCCGCTTTGTGCAGAGCACACGGGGAGTGTGTGTGTGTCTGCCTTCCCGCTCCTCTGCCTGCTGCACGGTGTCCCCCATAAGGCGGGCAGCCACAGGGACCTGGGGTAGAGGCGCTCACCCCCCTTGCCGCTCACCCCCCTTGCCCCCGGTCCGCATGGTGCGGGAGATGGGCGTGGGGGCGGGCAGTGGTGGTGCGCGATCGCTGGCGGGTGCAGCGGGAGGCTCAAAAACCAGGCCTTTCCTCTGTCCCCCGCCCACCCCCCCCCATCATTCCGTCGCTGTACTCCACTTTTTGTGTGGGGGGAGTGTGTGTGTTTCAATGTGTGTGTTTGCACACTACCGACACACTTTATTGAAGTGTGGTCGGTACCGCAAGCCGGGAAATCTCCCGGCTTGCTAGTGGCCGCCCCTCGGCGTGCCGCGCGTCATAGACGCGCGGTCACGCGTCATCGGGAGCGTGCGCCCCCTGCACGCGTGTCCAGGGGCTCCCCGAGGGAGCCCTGGTGTCCCGCGATCGCGGGACAGCGGCAGGGGGTTCCGGGGGACCCGGCGGACCCGGCAGCGGTAGGGAGAGCGCCCCGATCGGAGGGCGCTCTTCCGCTGCTTCGGCGTGCGCCCGTCACACTCGGGCGCGCGCCAGGCTACTGCTGCGGCACAGAACGGGCAAATGCTCGAATAAACTGTGCCGCAGCAGTACATCATTGTGTGTGTGTTTCTAATGGCATGTTTCCAGTTGGGCCTATCCCACCACTGTGAGTATCCCTCTTGGGTCGAGGCGCTGAACAAATACGTTCCAGGTGCACCCCAGGTTTCCATCAGTGGCGTCTCTGGCCCCCTGTGAACCTACAGGTACACGCACCACACACATGGTAACATACGTATCTATACGCACCACCCATATCTGCGATTGGGAGGGGGGGTACAAGTGTTGACGTGTTACACTTGGTATTAATATTTGATCAATTATGACATTAAAAATCACTTACTTCTTTTCCATACACATTCTCATTCTCTTGGATTCTGTACTGTACTTAATTTGCCATTTAGAGAGGGTGGGAGCATAAAAAACTATTGACTGTTACTACATTATGCACGCAGTTCAATAAGTTTGCACGACACCCCCCCCCCTTACCGTTCTGATGAATCTCTGAAAGACAAAATTATTTCACCAGGATTAGCTGATGGAAGGCCGTCAGTATGTCTCTCTAAAGTATATACACACACACTCCCCCCCACACACTCCCCCCCACACACCTCCCCCCACACACACACCTCCCCCCCCACACACACTCCCCCCCCACACACACACTCCCGCCCCCACCCCCCCCCCCATACACACACTCCCTTCCCCCACACACACACTCCTTCCCCCCCCACACACACTCCCTCCCCCCCCACACACACACTCCCTCCTCCCCCCCACACACACACTCCCTCCCACACACACTCCCTCCCCCCACACACACTCCCTCCCCCCACACACACTCCCCCCCCCACACACACTTCCCCCCACGCACAGACAAAGTGAAGTACAGTGACGGAATGGGGGGAGGGGGCGGGTTTGACAGAGGAAAGGCCTGGTTTTTGAGCCTCCCGCTGCACCCGCCAGCGATCGCGCACCACCACTGCCCGCCCCCATGCTCCTCTCCCGCACCATGCGGACCGGGGGCAAAGGGAGCGCCAAGGGTGCAAGGGGGGGGGGGCGCCAAGGGGTGAGCAGAAAGGTAGTGAGCGGCAAGGGGGGTGAGCGGCAAGGGAGGGTGAGCGGCAAGGGGGGTGAGCGCCTCTGCCCCGGTTCCCTGTGGCTGCCCGCCCGGCGGGGGACACCGTGCAGCAGGCAGAGGAGCGGGAAGGCAGAAACACACACTCCCCGTGTGCTCTGCACAAAGCGGAAGCCCCGCTCCCGGCTTCCTCTGACCTGCCTCCGACCAATCCCCTGCATCCCGGCCGGCATTCTAAGCCCCGCCTCCTTCTTTCAAACCCATGCTTGCCCTTCATCCAATCGGTAACTGGATGTGGAACTGGGGCGCTCCCTATAATATGTGGCTAAAAAATGCTTAGACGCCTAGGAATTATTAAATATTAAAAAATTGTAGAAAATGTGTAATAGTATAAAATAGTATAAAATTGTATACTGGCCCTTTTTGTTGGTTTTCCTGCTGCTTGACCTTGAAGAAGACAACCCCGAGTCCTTCTTATGGTTGCAATTGGAGTGTGAAGATGGTCAGCGCAAACTCGTGGAACTCAAGATGATGATGAAGAATATAACATAATAAAATAAAATAATACACAGTATTAGTGCATGCATCAACGTGTGTGGGGGGAAGGGGGGAGGAGGGGGGGGAGGGATGGGAGGGAAGGGGTATTAGTGAATGACACTAAATAAACAGCAAATGAAACATAAGCAATTAGTTTCAGCGACTCACACGGGCTTGTGCGAGACTTCACCCTCAACGATGGATGTGGTGGGTAAATACAGACTCCTGAAGCGGAGTAACACTAGACAAAAAACTCACACGGCCTAATGTGAGTTTGTTCCCTCAGTGGGTGATGTCAGCCTGCTCAGGTGATGTGGATACGTCTCAGTATTCTACCCCCAGTGGGTGTGGTGTATGAGTGGCTCCTCTCCCAGACGCCCATAGACCAAAGGATGGGCAAAGTCTGAATTGGTAGCTATAAAAGTCTTTATTGATAACAGTTTAAAACATAAAACGTGAAAAACAATGAACACACTCACACAAATGGCAACTCTTGTTGCCCAGCATCAGCCGCGTGGTTATCCAGCAAGACCTCTTCCTCCGTTTGCGTTCTCACTGACGCGTCCGGCAGTGGAACCGGAAGGGAGGATCTGCACCGGATGTCCTGCGGTTGGCTGGGTCCATCTCTCAATGAGCTCCGGCAGGGAACAACGCGTTTCGCAGTAAGCTTCGTCAGGTTCCTGCCGGATGCTCATTGTACATGGTATATATAGGCGCAGGGACTTGATTATTTAATAGATTGATTACAAACAGTGTAAACACCTGGCTTTCTATCCCCCGCTTTAATTACTGTATCCCTCAGTGTAATTGGAGCACACTGCTAAATGGGTTAATAAAGATATTGCGTGCCGTACTACATGCTATCATAACAGTTAAAAATCAATATCAATCTCTTTCAGCCCTTTCGAAAAAAGGGGCAATTATTGTGGTGCTTCTATTTGAGCAAAACATTGCTCATAACTATGTTAAAAACATTTCTTCATTGTTATCCCTCAAAACATTATTGGCTAGGTGATCAACATATGAACAGAGTTCCAGCAAGCATATAGTAGATATAAGTACATATGCATACATTTCATTATACAGGAAAAATGATTCAGAGACCGGGCTGGCTATCCCACGCTTCAATAGCCCTCCGTTGAACAGGTAAATACAGATATTAGATGTCTTTCGGCATGTTATCACAGAAACAGAAATAATTCAAAAACAATTTAAAAATCAATCACTTTCAGCCCATTCAAAAAGGGGGGCAAGTGTCGTGATTGTTCTATTTGAGCAGAGCACTGCTCATAACGTAGTTACAACTTGTTATTACAGATGTAAACAGCATATAGACAGAGTGTACAGCTATAGTTGTATGTACATACATTTCATGATAGATTGGGGAAGCTCTCTGTATAGTATGATAGTGTATAAAAAAGAACTTGAAAACGATATTCACAGTAAAACCGGAGAGTGGTATCCCTCAATATGGCTAATTGTTGGGGAACATTTCATTCATTTGTTGAGCAATAATGCCCTGTCATGTTAAATTCCCTGTCATGCCTATATGTTATTTTTTGCCAAAATTCACAAGGACGTAAAAGCACCACCAGGACGACCCATTATCTCTGGGATAGGTTCGCTCACGTCTCGACTGTCGGAATATATAGACCTTTTTTTACAGCCATACGTTGCGAACATGCGGTCCTATCTCAGGGATACAACCCAAATTTTGAACATATTGGAGCAGGTGGATTGGCAAGAGGGCTATAAAATGTGCACCTGTGACGTGACTTCATTGTACACGTCCATAAAGCATGACGATGGAATCAAATCCATCGAACGAACACTAATGAGGGATGCCGCTGTACATATCGAACAAAGACGTTTTATTCTAGAAAGTATTAACTTCATTTTAAAACATTACCTTTTTAACTTCGATGGAACCTATTTTTTATAGAAGTGTGGAACCGCCATGGGTACCAAATTCGCACCAAGTTATGCCAACCTGTTCATGGACAGTTGGGAGACCGATACCATCTGGTCGGAGCATGAATTTGGTGCGGACTTGGTCCTATGGCGGAGATACATCGATGATGTGTTTTTTATTTGGAGAGGCAAAATGAGAATTTAGATCGCTTTCTGACATACATCGACAACAATTTTGAGCGGGATAGAGGAGGTGCTGCGTCGTACGGGAGGGGTTGTTATGCGGGTTACGGGATGCTGTGTGTGTTGGGGGGGGATGCTGTGTGTTGTGGGGGGGGTTGCTGGCTAAGGGAGTGTGTGTTTGGTACTCCGGAGGGGGGAGTGTGCTGTCCGGTGGTGTCGGTGAAAGTGATTAGCAGTGGCTGCGGTACCGGGAGAAGTGTGGCGTGCGTTGGTGGTGTGCATTGGTGAGGGGGGGTGGTTGTTAACAGGTGGTGTGCATTCCGTTATGGTGCGGTGTGTGGAGGTGAGCGTGCGTTGTGTGAGGGTGGGTAGTGTTGCAGTGGTGAAAAGAATATATATATAGGTAAGAGTCTGTACCTGATTCCGCAGTTGTTTTGGTGGTATCAGGCGGTGAGGGTTTTGTGGGTTGAGAGGTGAGAGCTGTGAAGCGTTTCCAGGGTTAGGTGCTGTGAAGTGGTTCCCAAAGCTCAGTGAGGGCTGGGAGAGTGTGGCAGTGGGGTTGGTGTGTTGGGCGCAGGCCAATGAGAGGTGTGCGGGGGCGGGTGTGGGGCCAAGGGAGCAATGTAATTGGCCTGAGGCAGGTCCAATCTTATTGCCGCTAGGGACACAGGGAGGGACACAGGGAGACACATAAAGACATAGCCACATATGACTGTTTGAGAAATATATAGTAGATATATACAGTATAGTGTAGGTGCCTGCATTAAACGGGTTGCCTTGACGTGGCATGCAGGCTTACAAATGCTTTGGCCAAGGGGTTTAACCAAATACCCTTTTTCATGAGAATATTATTTTATCTTAGCCTAATTGGTACACTGGCGACACACTTTATTGAAGTGTGGCCAGTTCCGCAAGCCGGGAGATTTCCCGGCTTGCAAGTGGCAGCCCCTCGGCGTGCCGCGCATCTCCGATGCGCGGTCACGCGTCATCGGGTGCCTGCGCCCCCTGCATTTGCGTCCAGGGCTCCCCGAGGGAGCCCTGGTGTCCCGCGATGTGGGGGACGGCGGCAGGGGGTTCCGGGGGACCCGGCGGACCCGGCAGCGGTAGGGAGAGCGCCCCGATCGGAGGGCGCTCTTCTGCTGCTTTGGCGCACGCCCGGCACCCTCCGGCGCGCGCCAGGATACTGCTGCAGCCGAGAATGGGCAAATGCTCGAATAAACTCGGCCGCAGCAGTAGGAGCGCAGGAATCGTTCTTTTTGTTTTTCTATATGTAAGGCCTATCTTTTTACCTGCAGCAAACTTGTTTAGGGAGGAGCGCGGTATTATGTACAGTTTCTCACTAATATTGGGCAATCATTTTCCTTGCTGCATACTCCCATAGGGCATTTTAAATTTAGTATCTCTGAAACGTCGTAGGGGTAGGTTTAAATGCTCATCTGCTTTACATAGCAGTTACTGAGCCCCTACCAATTGTCTAATTAGTGCAGGTATATTACACCCCAGTGTCAGTCTGGACATCACCTCCATTGAATGGTGGGTGAATGTGTAAGGCTGACAGAGAGATGTATATGTGTAAGTTGTATTATATTCACACCAGGGAATTTGTGCACCCTAATTACCTTTATAGCAAAGGTAAGTATGATACTGGCATTAGCCAGATTTTAATTGCACTACTCACATAAGATTATGCTTTATTTAACCCCTTCAGGGCTTTAACACTTTTTTCACTAGTCCATGGGACAATTACTACATATATATATATAGTATAGTGTAGGTACCTGCATTAAACGGGTTGCCTTGACATGGCATGCAGGCTTATAAATACTTTGGCCAAAGGGTTTAACCAAATACCCTTTTTCATGAGAATATTATTTTATCTTAGCCTAATTGGTAGGAGCGCAGGAATCGTTCTTTTTGCCTGTCAACTTAAGTCTGTAGAGCAAGCATGTCAAACTCGCGGGCCGCGGGCCGCATGCGGCCCACAATGAGTATCTGTGCGGCCCAGCCAATGTGTCCCGGTTACAGCGGCGGTGAGGAGGATGCGGCAGCTGGTAAGTATTCTCTGTGTGAGTGAATGCTGCCAGGGGATTGGATGAAGGGCAAGCATGGGTTTGAAAGAAGGAGGCGGGGCTTAGAATGCCGGCCGGGATGCAGGGGATTGGTCGGAGGCAGGTCAGAGGAAGCCAGGAGCGGGGCTTCCGCTTTGTGCAGAGCACACGGGGAGTGTGTGTGTCTGTCTTCCTGCTCCTCTGCCTGCTGCACGGTGTCCCCCGTCGGGCGGGCAGCCACAGGGACCCGGGGCAGAGGCGCTCACCCCCTTTGCCTCTCACCCCCCTTGCCCCCGGTCCCACACACACACTCCCTCCCCCCCCCCACATACACTCCCTCCCCCCCACACACACACTCCCTCCCCCCCACACACACACTCCCTCCCCCCCCACACACACACACTCCCTCCCCCCCACACACACACTCCCTCCCTCCCCCCCACCCACACACTCCCTCCCCCCCCACACACACACTCCCCCCCACACACACACTCCCCCCCACACACACACTCCCCCCCACACACACACACACACACACACCCCACACACACACACACTCCCCCCCCACACACATACACTCCCCCCCCACACACACACACTCCCCCCCCACACACACACTCCCCCCCCCACACACACTCCCCCCCCACACAGACAAAGTGGAGTACAGAGACGGAATGGGGGTTGACAGAGGAAAGGCCTGGTTTTTGAGCCTCCCGCTGCACCCGCCAGCGATCGCGCACCACCACTGCCCGCCCCCATGCCCATCTCCTGCACCATGCGGACCGGGGGCAAAGGGAGTGCCAAGGGTGCAAGGGGGGGGGGGCGCCAAGGGGTGAGCAGAAAGGTAGTCAGCGGCAAGGGGGGTGAGCGGCAAGGGAGGGTGAGCGGCAAGGGAGGGTGAGCGGCAAGGGAGGGTGAGCGGCAAGGGGGGTTAGCGCCTCTGCCCCGGGTCCCTGTGGCTGCCCGCCCGGCGGGGGACACCGTGCAGCAGGCAGAGGAGCGGGAAGGCAGACACACACACTCCCCGTGTGCTCTGCAAAAAGCGGAAGCCCTGCTCCCGGCTTCCTCTGACCCGCCTCCGACCAATCCCCTGCATCCCGGCTGGCATTCTAAGCCCAGCCTCCTTCTTTCAAACCCATGCTTGCCCTTCATCCAATCCCCTGGCAGCATTCACTCACACAGAGAATACTTACCAGCTGCCGCATCCTCCTCACCGCCGCCGTAACCGGGACACATTGGCTGGGCCGCACAGATACTCGTTGTGGGCCGCATGCGGCCCGCGGCCTGCGAGTTTGACATGCTTGCTCTACAGACTTAAGTGGACAGGCAAAAAGAATGATTCCTGCGCTCCTACCAATTAGGCTAAAAAAATAATATTCTCATGAAAAAGGGTATTTGGTTAAACCCTTTGGCCAAAGCATTTGTAAGCCTACATGCCACGTCAAGGCAACCAGTTTAATGCAGGTACCTACACTATACTATATATATATGTAATAATTGTCCCATGGACTAGTGAAAAAAGTGTTAAAGCCCTGAAGGGGTTAAATAAAGCATAATCTTATGTGAGTAGTGCAATTAAAATCTGGCTAATGCCAGTATCATAAAGAAAGAAGGGGAAGGGGGAGCACTGGTGGAGTAATAAAGTCGAGTGATATCTGATTCAGGTGTGTAGAACACTGAAAATGGATGGTGTGAAACTAAAATAATTTAAACACTCACACGGCCTTGTGCGAATGCTTGCGCATCAAGGTATCTTTTGCGTCCTTGGTTCTTTTTCTTGTGGATTCAGTCTCCACTTCTCGTCAGGGCCCTTTTTCTCTCGATCTGGTGTCCCTTGTCTTCTTTGCACCTCACCTTTTTCTTGCGTGTTGTATCACCCTCAGAGGAAATAAATAGGGGTATCAACAGTAATAGATATAAAAGATATAAAACCACAATAGTGCAACAAAGGGGTGGCACATGGATAGAGTATATAGAGTATATAAACACTCACACGGGCATGTGTGAGTGAACACTGAGGGAAGGTATCTTGACCTCCAGGTAGATCTCGATGTGCCAAAGAGCCTAATGTGACTCTATGGCAATTGGAACAAGGTGTAGATAGAAATAAATAAATATTTACTCACACGGCCAAGTGTGAGTCCCCACTTGGAAAGGTATCTTGTGTGGTCCATCAGGAGTCCCTGGATAGGGGCTGTGCCAGCCTCTGGTGGTGATGGTTCTCTCCCAAAGGCAATGAAGAAATCTGTCAGCTCAGAATGTATGGGCTAAACTCTTTATTAATAGCAAGATTAAAACAACAAGCTCACCGCTCGCTCAACCAGTGAGCTGCGGTGTAAACAAGGGTTAAGAAGGCCAGTCTGTGGGGGATGTTTAGCGGGACTCGTGGGGCTGCAGTAGAAACTCTCGCCGCGTCCGGATGGAGCTCTGCACTTCCCGTGTCCTGCTCCCTATGGTGGCCGCAACAGTTCAAAAAGGTAGGGGGATATCGAGCAACGCGTTTCGCCCTATGGGCTTCCTCAGGCTCCGTAGTTTGAATGGATAAGGCTCGCCGTACGTCCTTATATGCTGCGGCTTGCCGGGTAAATCAATCCCCATCCATCCTCCTCCTACATACAGCTGGTCTGAATAAAAATTGGCTCCAATGATGTGTGTGTCCATTTTTAATTGTAATCAACTAATATTGATGTGTGTGGAATAAAAGTCACGCCTATAATGACAACGGAAGCCTCCATAGCTAATGCTGAGGACTGTGATTGGTGACATTTCATGTAAACTAGTCTAAAAACACAGATATTTCTAATATTCGAAAAACTGGAAGTTAAATCATTGAGTGTTAGGAGTGGATAGTTCCTACAAATGCTCTGCCCGTGTTTATTAGTTGGAGAGATTGTTGATGGCAACGCTAATGGTTAACCTCATTTTTAACCTCATCCCTGCTGGGAGTTGAGGTCAATCTGCATATGATATGTTAATTAGAAACAATATGTGTAGTGAATATTGTGAAAATATTTTCAAAAGTGATTAGAAGTTTAAAACATATATATGGACTCTTAGATGGTGTTTGACAGATACAAACCTGTAAGGTAAATCAAAAAACACAATCAATATATTTAATGCCCTAAATTTGGCATAGATATGATGTGTTCAAGGCTATCTTGAAGCACAGGGAGGTGAAAGGGGGAGGGGGAGGAGAGGGGGGGAGGGGGGAGGGGGAGGGGGAGGGGAGGGGGGAGGGGGGGAGGGGGGAGGGGGAAAGGAGAGGAAAGGAAAGGGGAGGGGTGGGCAAAACGGTGGGGACATGGAAGTCTGCTAAAAACATGGCTGTGAGTGGGAAACACCTATGGCCAGAGAAGACGATATGGGCAGCTCAGAAAAAGGCTCCTAGATCTATGTCTATATTGAGGCCCTTAGGAGCCAGGGTCTGAAGTCTATAAATCCAAAAAGTCTCTCGTTGTGCAAGTTTGTTGAGAAGATCTCCGCCCCTCCAATGTGCCTCTACTTTTTCTATTCCTTTATATAAAAGCCCCTCTGGGTTTCCTCCATGTGCCAGGCTAAAATGTCTAGAGACGCTGTGGGTCATCACCTGCCTTCGTATATTGCCCATGTGCTCCAAAACTCGGACTCTCAAGGCCCTAGAAGTCCGGCCCACGTATTGGAGACCACATTGGCACTCCAGCAGGTACACCACATAATCCGTCCGACAATTGATAAGGTTTTTAATGTTAAATTTTTCTTTCGTGATATTGTAAATAAAACTGGTTCTATCATCTTTCTTTGCCTGTTTGCAGGCCTTGCAGCTGATGCAACTGAAAAATCCCAATGGTGGGGGTAACCAATGTTGTGTCTTATTCTTAGGTAGACTCTTAAATACACTGGGTGCCAGTTTTGCCTTTATGGTGGGTGCCCTTCTGAAAATGACCCTTGGGGTTGATGGAATATGATCCTTTAAGATAGGGTCTGTCTGCAAAATATGCCAGTGTTTTTTTATCACAGCTGTTATATTGCCCGAATCGGTACTAAAATCAGTGATAAATGATATGGGGAAGTTCGTATCCTTTTTTTTATCTCTAGATTTTAGAAGATGTTCCCTCGGAATTAAGTCCGTTCGTTGGAATGCTTCGTCAATTATTTTAGATTCATAGCCCCTTTCTAAAACTTTATCCTTTAAAATAATGGCCTGTTCTTGGTAAGTCTCCGGATCTGTGCAGTTCCTTTTTATTCTGCGCAGTTGTCCGTAAGGGATGTTTTTAAGCCATTTTGAGTGATGGCAGCTAGTACTTAAAAGGTTGTTATTCGCATCGGTGGGTTTAAAAAACGTTTTTGTTTTTAATACATTGTTTTCCACAAAAATCGTAAGATCTAAAAAGTGTAGGGAAGTTTGACTATGTTCTGTAGTGAACTCTAGGTTCACTTGGTTGGTGTTAATGTAACTGATAAAAAGATCCAACTCTGGTTCGGTCCCCCTCCATATGAGCAGCACATCGTCAATATAGCGATGCCAGGAGACAAGGCTCGCGCCAAACTGATGGTCGGACCAGATATAACTGTCTTCCCAATCCGCCATGAAGATGTTTGCAAAACTAGGCGCAAACCTTGTCCCCATTGCGGTGCCGCACAACTGGAGAAAGACATCACCGTTGAACCAAAATGAGTTATGGCGCAAAATAAAACCTATACTGTCTAAAATGAATTTCCGTTGTTCATCAGGTATAGTGGTGTCTTTTATTAACACACGCCATATTGCTCTCTCTCCATCCGTATGTTTGATGCAGGTATAGAGCGATTTGACATCACACGTCACTAAAAAATAATTTCCCTGCCATTGGGTGTTATTTAAAATGTTTAAGACCTGTGTGGTGTCTTTTAAATATGACCTACTGCTTGTGGCGTATTTCTGAAGGAAGGTATCAACATATTCGGATACATTTTGAGTCAGGGAGCCCATCCCTGATATGATCGGTCTCCCCGGGGGAGTCTCCAGGCATTTGTGTATCTTACAGTAGGTAAAAAATAGAACACAGGCAGAATGGGATGGTCTCGTTTTAAGTAACTCCATTCCTTCTGGTTCAAAATCCCCAGGGACTTCCCCCTCTCTAGTATGGAATCTAAAACTTTCTTATCCTTTAAGGTAGGGTCACTGTTTAATTTTTGATAGGTTCTTTCATCTCCTAATATACGGTCTGATTCTCTGAGGTAATATTCAGTATCCATCACCACCACGCCTCCCCCCTTGTCCGCTGGTTTGATGGTGATGGATCTATCTTCTTCTAATGCTTTCAGGGCCTCTTTTTCCTCCCTGTTGAGATTGTCCCGTTTGGTTTTTGGCAGTTTTGCAATTTTCTCTAGGTCTTCTATAACTAGCTGTGAAAAGACCTCTAGGTGCTGTCCCTTGCTGTGGCTGGGATAAAATTTCGATTTGTCTTTTAAACCTGAATGTATAAAATGGTCTTCCTGACTGGTGGCTTCTACTGTGCTGTGTGCTATGGCTTGACTCCCTCCCATTATTTCTCTGGACTGTGCGTCTTTATTTAAAAAGAATCTTTTCACGGTTAGGTTCCTTAGAAATTTGTTAGCATCCAGGGACATGTTAAAACCACTGGACTTCCCCCACAGACTGGCCTTCTTAACCCTTGTTTACACCGCAGCTCACTGGTTGAGCGAGCGGTGAGCTTGTTGTTTTAATCTTGCTATTAATAAAGAGTTTAGCCCATACATTCTGAGCTGACAGATTTCTTCATTGCCTTTGGGAGAGAACCATCACCACCAGAGGCTGGCACAGCCCCTATCCAGGGACTCCTGACGGACCACACAAGATACCTTTCCAAGTGGGGACTCACACTTGGCCGTGTGAGTAAATATTTATTTATTTCTATCTACACCTTGTTCCAATTGCCATAGAGTCACATTAGGCTCTTTGGCACATCGAGATCTACCTGGAGGTCAAGATACCTTCCCTCAGTGTTCACTCACACATGCCCGTGTGAGTGTTTATATACTCTATATACTCTATCCATGTGCCACCCCTTTGTTGCACTATTGTGGTTTTATATCTTTTATATCTATTACTGTTGATACCCCTATTTATTTCCTCTGAGGGTGATACAACACGCAAGAAAAAGGTGAGGTACAAAGAAGACAAGGGACACCAGATCGAGAGAAAAAGGGCCCTGACGAGAAGTGGAGACTGAATCCACAAGAAAAAGAACCAAGGACGCAAAAGATACCTTGATGCGCAAGCATTCGCACAAGGCCGTGTGAGTGTTTAAATTATTTTAGTTTCACACCATCCATTTTTCAGTGTTCTACACACCTGAATCAGATATCACTCGACTTTATTACTCCACCAGTGCTCCCCCTTCCCCTTCTTTCTTTTTGCTTCCATTTGAAGGATCCTGGGTAGATCCTCCATTGGGGTTAGAGTCACAGGAGGACAAGAACCAGAGGGAAAACCTTGTCTACCATCAAGGTTTTTTGATACCATACTTACCCTATTCCTAGGTAGCGCCCAGGTATTTCCATTCCTTAAGTACGCCCTTACCCCACTACCCGTGGCAGCACCACACACCATAGACCATTGTCTATAAATCGATCACACACGACTTCCACCCCCTTACGAGTTTGACACACATCATGGAAATGGAGACAAATGAGATGTCTATTAATGTATTCGAAAAAAGACTCTTGAGAGGGAAAGACATAGAGATAAGGATGAAAAACACAGAAAAGAAAGAAGATAAGGACATTATAAATGAAGAATTTGAAAAACTAGACAGACTCCTCAAAAAAGAGACCAGAAAAATTATTGATATGCCCTACTTAGAAGAATACTTGAAAGTAAACAGAATCCCAAGGGGCTTAAGAACCAATAAAAAACCTTCTTTTGACTTAGAGGAGATTGAATTTACCGTCATGTGGGAAACCATTCTCGACACATGCGGGAAAGATTTAATGGAACTACTGATAAAACATCATAAACACTCCCTAGTCAAAATAGATGAAGAGGTCAACAATATTAAACAAAAACTTGAGTCCTTAATGGAACATCCAACATTTTTGGATAAAAACAAAAAACTCTCAGATGAGTTAGATACACTTGAGAAGAATCTAGAGATTAGTAAGAACATTAAATTCGAGAGAGATAGAGAGGACTATGAGGTAGGCCTCAGTAAGAGGTGGGACAAAAGTGGGTATAATAAACCACAAGACCGCGGCAGAGATGATAGTGCACACACACCTAAGAGATCCAAGACCACTTCCAAAGATAGAAAGGCCAAACAAGAAACATTAAAGAAAGAGCCCCCACCATCTGCCCCATCCCTTCCACCACCAGCTAGAAAGGAAACAGAGAATAGAATATTGCTGCGGCCAAGTTTATTCGAGCATTTGCCCGTTCTTGGCCGCAGCAGTAGCCTGGCGCGCGCCGGAGGGTGACGGGCGCGCGCCGAAGCAGCGGAAGAGCGCCCTCCGATCGGGGCGCTCTCCCTACCGCTGCCGGGTCCGCCGGGTCCCCCGGAACCCCCTGCCGCCGTCCCCCACATCGCGGGACACCAGGGCTCCCTCGGGGAGCCCTGGACGCGCGTGCAGGGGGCGCAGGCTCCCGAAGACGCGTGACCGCGCGTCGGTGACGCCCGGCACGCCGAGGGGCGGCCACTAGCAAGCCGGGAAATCTCCCGGCTTGCGGATCTGGCCGCACTGCGATTAAGTGTGTCGCCAGTGTAGAGAACACCAAAGGCATTAGAGAGCATAGACATTACGAAAGAGATCACACCAATCATTATAAACACCACCAACCCTTTATACCTTATCACCAGAGAGGGGATAGGGGCTATGAGTACCACGATAGGGGAGAATACCATAGAAGGGAACGGAGGAGCCGGGAAAGATCAAGAGATTGGGAGAGACAGAGAGATCGTGATATGCGGCCGACTAATGGAAGAGATTACAGGGGAGGTAGAGAGGAAAGAGGACCAAAAACCAATGGAAGAGACGAAAGAGAAAATCGATATGCCAGGGATAGAAGAGAAACACCGAGGGATAGAGACGGAGAAAGGGGGAGACAGAGACATGTGAGCCGCTCGCCCATAAAAAGTCCAGTCTGGGATAGACCCAAGCAAAATACAGCGGTGACTTTTTTAGAGCAAAGTCCCCCGCACCCCGCACCCACTCAGAATCGATTCGAACCACTAACAGAGAGAGAGAAAGAAGGGAATCACCACAAAAAAAGAGAAAGAGAGGAAAAAGAGGAAGAAGGAGGCCCCCCAAAAAGACAAACGAAATAAGGGGCGTATTTAATATAAGCAAGGCCACACTCACTAGCACCCAACTTGGATTAATCGAGAGAGGATTAAATTTCGCCCCGAGTCAGAAGTCCAGTGGTTTTAACATGTTCCTGGATGCTAACAAATTTCTAAGGAACCTAACCGTGAAAAGATTATTTTTAAATAAAGACGCACAGTCCAGAGAAATAATGGGAGGGAGTCAAGCCATAGCACACAGCACAGTAGAAGCCACCAGTCAGGAAGACCATTTTATACATTCAGGTTTAAAAGACAAATCGAAATTTTATCCCAGCCACAGCAAGGGACAGCACCTAGAGGTCTATTCACAGCTAGTTATAGAAGACCTAGAGAAAATTGCAAAACTGCCAAAAACCAAACGGGACAATCTCAACAGGGAGGAAAAAGAGGCCCTGAAAGCATTAGAAGAAGATAGATCCATCACCATCAAACCAGCGGACAAGGGGGGAGGCGTGGTGGTGATGGATACTGAATATTACCTCAGAGAATCAGACCGTATATTAGGAGATGAAAGAACCTATCAAAAATTAAACAGTGACCCTACCTTAAAGGATAAGAAAGTTTTAGATTCCATACTAGAGAGGGGGAAGTCCCTGGGGATTTTGAACCAGAAGGAATGGAGTTACTTAAAACGAGACCATCCCATTCTGCCTGTGTTCTATTTTTTTACCTAAGATACACAAATGCCTGGAGACTCCCCCGGGGAGACCGATCATATCAGGGATGGGCTCCCTGACTCAAAATGTATCCGAATATGTTGATACCTTCCTTCAGAAATACGCCACAAGCAGTAGGTCATATTTAAAAGACACCACACAGGTCTTAAACATTTTAAATAACACCCAATGGCAGGGAAATTATTTTTTAGTGACGTGTGATGTCAAATCGCTCTATACCTGCATCAAACATACGGATGGAGAGAGAGCAATATGGCGTGTGTTAATAAAAGACACCACTATACCTGATGAACAACGGAAATTCATTTTAGACAGTATAGGTTTTATTTTGCGCCATAACTCATTTTGGTTCAACGGTGATGTCTTTCTCCAGTTGTGCGGCACCGCAATGGGGACAAGGTTTGCGCCTAGTTTTGCAAACATCTTCATGGCGGATTGGGAAGACAGTTATATCTGGTCCGACCATCCGTTTGGCGCGAGCCTTGTCTCCTGGCATCGCTATATTGACGATGTGCTGCTCATATGGAGGGGGACCAAACCAGAGTTGGATCTTTTTATCAGTTACATTAACACCAACCAAGTGAACCTAGAGTTCACTACAGAACATAGTCAAACTTCCCTACACTTTTTAGATCTTACGATTTTTGTGGAAAACAATGTATTAAAAACAAAAACGTTTTTTAAACCCACCGATGCGAATAACTACCTTTTAAGTACTAGCTGCCATCACTCAAAATGGCTTAAAAACATCCCTTACGGACAACTGCGCAGAATAAAAAGGAACTGCACAGATCCGGAGACTTACCAAGAACAGGCCATTATTTTAAAGGATAAAGTTTTAGAAAGGGGCTATGAATCTAAAATAATTGACGAAGCATTCCAACGAACGGACTTAATTCCGAGGGAACATCTTCTAAAATCTAGAGATAAAAAAAAAGGATACGAACTTCCCCATATCATTTATCACTGATTTTAGTACCGATTCGGGCAATATAACAGCTGTGATAAAAAAACACTGGCATATTTTGCAGACAGACCCTATCTTAAAGGATCATATTCCATCAACCCCAAGGGTCATTTTCAGAAGTGCGCCCACCATAAAGGCAAAACTGGCACCCAGTGTATTTAAGAGTCTACCTAAGAATAAGACACAACATTGGTTACCCCCACCATTGGGATTTTTCAGTTGCATCAGCTTCAAGGCCTGCAAACAGGCAAAGAAGATGATAGAACCAGTTTTATTTACAATATCACGAAAGAAAAATTTAACATTAAAAACCTTATCAATTGTCGGGATGGACCTGGAGTGCCAATGTGGTCTCCAATACGTGGGCCGGACTTCTAGGGCCTTGAGAGTCCGAGTTTTGGAGCACATGGGCAATATACGAAGGCAGGTGATGACCCACAGCGTCTCTAGACATTTTAGCCTGGCACATGGAGGAAACCCAGAGGGGCTTTTATATAAAGGAATAGAAAAAGTAGAGGCACATTGGAGGGGCGGAGATCTTCTCAACAAACTTGCACAACGAGAGACTTTTTGGATTTATAGACTTCAGACCCTGGCTCCTAAGGGCCTCAATATAGACATAGATCTAGGAGCCTTTTTCTGAGCTGCCCATATCGTCTTCTCTGGCCATAGGTGTTTCCCACTCACAGCCATGTTTTTAGCAGACTTCCATGTCCCCACCGTTTTGCCCACCCCTCCCTTTCCTTTCCTTTCCTCTC
The DNA here is from genome assembly GCF_040206685.1 of Ascaphus truei. Taxonomy (NCBI): domain Eukaryota; kingdom Metazoa; phylum Chordata; class Amphibia; order Anura; family Ascaphidae; genus Ascaphus; species Ascaphus truei. The sequence goes on from NC_134487.1 coordinate 227,743,293, forward strand.
CTTTCCCCTCCCCCCCTCCCCCCCTCCCCCCTCCCCCCTCCCCCCTCCCCCTCCCCCCTCCCCCTTTCACCTCCCTGTGCTTCAAGATAGCCTTGAACACATCATATCTATGCCAAATTTAGGGCATTAAATATATTGATTGTGTTTTTTGATTTACCTTACAGGTTTGTATCTGTCAAACACCATCTAAGAGTCCATATATATGTTTTAAACTTCTAATCCACTTTTGAAAATATTTTCACAATATTCACTACACATATTGTTTCTAATTAACATATCATATGCAGATTGACCTCAACTCCCAGCAGGGATGAGGTTAAAAATGAGGTTAACCATTAGCGTTGCCATCAACAATCTCTCCAACTAATAAACACGGGCAGAGCATTTGTAGGAACTATCCACTCCTAACACTCAATGATTTAACTTCCAGTTTTTCGAATATTAGAAATATCTGTGTTTTTAGACTAGTTTACATGAAATGTCACCAATCACAGTCCTCATCATTAGCTATGGAGGCTTCCGTTGTCATTATAGGCGTGACTTTTATTCCACACACATCAATATTAGTTGATTACAATTAAAAATGGACACACACATCATTGGAGCCAATTTTTATTCAGACCAGCTGTACTGTATGTAGGAGGAGGATGGATGGGGATTGATTTACCCGGCAAGCCGCAGTATATAAGGACGTACGGCGAGCCTTATCCATTCAAACTACGGAGCCTGAGGAAGCCCATAGGGCGAAAACGCGTTGCTCGATATCCCCCTACCTTTTTGAACTGTTGCGGCCACCATAGGGAGCAGGACACGGGAAGTGCAGAGCTCCATCCGGACGCGGCGAGAGTTTCTACTGCAGCCCCACGAGTCCCGCTAAACATCCCCCACAGACTGGCCTTCTTAACCCTTGTTTACACCAGCAGCTCACTGGTTGAGCGAGCGGTGAGCTTGTTGTTTTAATCTTGCTATTAATAAAGAGTTTAGCCCATACATTCTGAGCTGACAGATTTCTTCATTGCCTTTGGGAGAGAACCATCACCAACAGAGGCTGGCACAGCCCCCTATCCAGGGACTCCTGATGGACCACACAAGATACCTTTCCAAGTGGGGACTCACACTTGGCCGTGTGAGTAAATATTTATTTATTTCTATCTACACCTTGTTCCAATTGCCATAGAGTCACATTAGGCTCTTTGGCACATCGAGATCTACCTGGAGGTCAAGATACCTTCCCTCAGTGTTCACTCACACATGCCCGTGTGAGTGTTTATATACTCTATATACTCTATCCATGTGCCACCCCTTTGTTGCACTATTGTGGTTTTATATCTTTTATATCTATTACTGTTGATACCCCTATTTATTTCCTCTGAGGGTGATACAACACGCAAGAAAAAGGTGAGGTGCAAAGAAGACAAGGGACACCAGATCGAGAGAAAAAGGGCCCTGACGAGAAGTGGAGACTGAATCCACAAGAAAAAGAACCAAGGACGCAAAAGATACCTTGATGCGCAAGCATTCGCACAAGGCCGTGTGAGTGTTTTAAATTATTTTAGTTTCACACCATCCATTTTTCAGTGTTCTACACACCTGAATCAGATATCACTCGACTTTATTACTCCACCAGTGCTCCCCCTTCCCCTTCTTTCTTTTTGCTTCCATTTGAAGGATCCTGGGTAGATCCTCCATTGGGGTTAGAGTCACAGGAGGACAAGAACCAGAGGGAAAACCTTGTCTACCATCAAGGTTTTTTTGATACCATACTTACCCTATTCCTAGGTAGCGCCCAGGTATTTTCCATTCCTTAAGTAATGCCAGTATCATACTTACCTTTGCTATAAAGGTAATCAGGGTGCACAAATTCCCCTGGTGTGAATATAATACAACTTACACATATACATCTCTCTGTCAGCCCTTACACATTCACCCACCATTCAATGGAGGTGATGTCCAGACTGACACTGGGGTGTAATATACCTGCACTAATTGGACAATTGGTAGGGGCTCAGTAACTGCTATGTAAAGCAGATGAGCATTTAAACCTACCCTACGACGTTTCAGAGATACTAAATTTAAAATGCCCTATGGGAGTATGCAGCAAGGAAAAGGATTGCCCAATATTAGTGAGGAACTGTACATAATACCCGGCTCCTCCCTAAAGAAGTTTGCTGCAGGTAAAAAGATAGGCCTTACATATAGAAAAACAAAAAGAACGATTCCTGCGCTCCCCACCAATTAGGCTAAGATAAAATAATAATCTCATGAAAAAGGGTAATTTGGTTAAACCCTTTGGCCAAAGCATTTGTAAGCCTGCATGCCACGTCAAGGAAAACCGTTTAATGCAGGCACCTACACTATACTGTATATATCTACTATATATTTCTCAAACAGTCATATGTGGCTATGGGGCTTATGCAGAGAGGATAGAGAAGGGAAATAGCGCCATCTTTTGGCGAAAATATGCACCAGAGAAGCTTGTCCTACAGAGCACATGGTGAGATTCATAAAATCCACCACAGCAGGTTTCTTTACTTTAATAATTGGCAAACACGTGGCGAGATTGGTAAATTCGCCATGTTAAAATAGGGTGGTATGCAGGTAGCATTGATGCAAAGGATAGAGGAGGTGTTGCGTCGTACGGGAGGGGTTGTGATGCGGGTTACAAGATGCTGTGTGTGTTCGGGGGGGGGGTGTGCTGTGTGTGTTGTGGCGGGGGGGGGGGGTTGCTGACTAAGAGAGTGTGTGTTTGGTACTCCGGAGGGGTGTGTTGTCCGGTGGTGTCGGTGAAAGTGATTAGCAGTGGCTGCGGTACCGGGAGAAGTGTGGCGTGCGTTGGTGGTGTGCATTGGTGGGGGGGGGTGGTTGTTAACAGGTGGTGTGCGTTCCGTGATGGTGCGGTGTGTGGAGGTGAGCGTGCGTTGTGTGGAGGTGACCGTGCGGTGTTGTGTGAGGGTGGGTAGTGTTGCAGTGGTGAAAAGAATATATATATAGGTAAGAGTCTGTACCTGATTCCGCAGTTGTTGTGGTGGTATCAGGCGGTGAGGGTTTTGTGGGTTGAGAGGTGAGAGCTGTGAAGCGTTTCCAGGGTTAGGTGCTGTGAAGCGTTACCAAATCTCCCAGAGCAGTGAGGGTTAGGTGCTGTGAAGCGGTTCCCAAAGCTCAGTGAGGGCTTGGAGAGTGTGGCAGTGGGGTTGGTGTGTTGGGCGCAGGCCAATGAGAGGTGTGCGGGGCGGGTGTGGGGCCAAGGGAGCAATGTAATTGGCCTGATGCAGTGGTGTGAGGTATGCGGGGGCGGGTGGGCCAAGGGAGCAATGTCATTGGCCTGAGGCAGGTCAATCTTATTGCCGCTAGGGACACAGGGAGGGACACAGGGAGACACATACAGACATAGCCACATATGACTGTTTGAGAAATATATAGTAGATATATACAGTATAGTGTAGGTGCCTGCATTAAACGGGTTGCCTTGACGTGGCATGCAGGCTTACAAATGCTTTGGCCAAAGGGTTTAACCAAATACCCTTTTTCACGAGAATATTATTTTATCTTAGCCTAATTGGTAGGAGCGCAGGAATCGTTCTTTTTGTTTTTCTATATGTAAGGCCTATCTTTTTACCTGCAGCAAACTTCTTTAGGGAGGAGCGCGGTATTATGTACAGTTTCTCACTAATATTGGGCAATCCTTTTCCTTGCTGCATACTCCCATAGGGCATTTTAAATTTAGTATCTCTGAAACGTCGTAGGGGTAGGTTTAAATGCTCATCTGCTTTACATAGCAGTTACTGAGCCCCTACCAATTGTCCAATTAGTGCAGGTATATTACACCCCAGTGTCAGTCTGGACATCACCTCCATTGAATGGTGGGTGAATGTGTAAGCTGACAGAGAGATGTATATGTGTAAGTTGTATTATATTCACACCAGGGAATTTGTGCACCCTGATTACCTTTATAGCAAAGGTAAGTATGATGCTGGCATTAGCCAGATTTTAATTGCACTACTCACATAAGATTATGCTTTATTTAACTCTTTCAGGGCTTTAACACTTTTTTCACTAGTCCATGGGACAATTATTACATATATATATAGTCTAGTGTAGGTACCTGCATTAAACGGGTTGCCTTGATGTGGCATGCAGGCTTACAAATGCTTTGGCCAAAGGGTTTAACCAAATACCGTTTATCATGAGAATATTAATTTCTCTCAGCCTAATTGGTAGGATGCAGGAATCGTTCTTTTTGCCTGTCCACTTAAGTCTGTAGAGCAAGCATGTCAAACTCGCGGGCCACGGGCCGCATGCGGCCCACAACGAGTATCTGTGCGGCCCAGCCAATGTGTCCCGGTTACAGCGGCGGTGAGGAGCGGCAGCTGGCTGAGTGAATGCTGCCAGGGGATTGGATGAAGGGCAAGCATGGGTTTGAAAGAAGGAGGCGGGGCTTAGAATGCCCGGCCGGGATGCAGGGGATTGGTCGGAGGCAGGTCAGAGGAAGCCGGGAGCGGGGCTTCCGCTTTGTGCAGAGCACACGGGGAGTGTGTGTGTGTCTGCCTTCCCGCTCCTCTGCCTGCTGCACGGTGTCCCCCATCAGGCGGGCAGCCACAGGGACCCGGGCAGAGGCGCTCACCCCCCTTGCCGCTCACCCCCCTTGCCCCCGGTCCGCATGGTGCGGGAGATGGGCGTGGGGGCGGGCAGTGGTGGTGCGCGATCGCTGGCGGGTGCAGCGGGAGGCTCAAAAACCAGGCCTTTCCTCTGTCCCCCGCCCACCCCCCCCACCATCATTCCGTCGCTGTACTCCACTTTGTGTGTGGGGGGAGTGTGTGTGTTTCAATGTGTGTGTTTGCATACATCATTGTGTGTGTGTTTCTAATGGCATGTTTCCAGTTGGGCCTATCCCACCACTGTGAGTATCCCTCTTGGGTCGAGGCGCTGAACAAATACGTTCCAGGTGCACCCCAGGTTTCCATCAGTGGCGTCTCTGGCCCCCTGTGAACCTACAGGTACACGCACCACACACATGGTAACATACGTATCTACACGCACCACCCATATCTGCGATTGGGAGGGGGGTACAAGTGTTGACATGTGTTAGACTTGGTATTAATATTTGATCAATTATGACATTTAAAAATCACTTACTTCTTTTCCATACACATTCTCATTCTCTTGGATTCTGTACTGTACTTAATTTGCCATTTAGAGAGGGTGGGAGCATAACAAACTATTGACCATTACTACATTATGCATGCAGTTCAATAAGTTTGCACGACCCCCCCCCTTACCGTTCTGATGAATCTCTGAAAGACAAAATTATTTCACCAGGATTAGCTGATGGAAGGCCTTCAGTATGTCTCTCTAAAGTATATAAACACCACCCCTCCCCCCGCACACACTCCCCCCCACACACACACTCCCCCCCACACAAACACTCCCCACACACACACACTCCCCACACACACTCCCTCCCCCCCACACACACACTCCCCACACACACTCCCTCCCCCACACACTACTCCCTCCCCCCCACACACACACTCCCTCCCCCCCACACACACACTCCCTCCCCACACACACACACTCCCTAACCACCCACACACACTCCCTCCCACACACACACAACACACACTCCCCCCCCCACACACACTCCCCCCACACACACACACTCCCCCCACACACACACACTCCCCCCACACACACACACTCCCCCCACACACACACTCCCCCCCACACACACACACTCCCCCCTCCCCCCACACACAGACAAAGTGGAGTACAGCGACGGAATGGGGGGAGGGGGGCGGGGGAACACAGGAACGGCCTGGCTTTTGAGCCTCCCGCTGCACCCCGCCAGCGATCGCGCACCACCACTGCCCGACCCCACGCCCATCTCCCGCACCATGTGGACCGGGGCAAAGGGAGCGCCAAGGGTGCAAGGGGGGGCACCAAGGGGTGAGCAGAAAGGTAGTGAGCGGCAAGGGGGGTGAGCGGCAAGGGAGGGTGAGCGGCAACGGGGGTGAGCGCCTCGCCCCGGTTCCCTGTGGCTGCCCGCCCGGCGGGGACACCGTGCAGCAGGCAGAGGAGCGGGAAGGCAGACACACACACTCCCCGTGTGCTCTGCACAAAGCGGAAGCCCCGCTCCCGGCTTCCTCTGACCTGTCTCCAACCAATCCCCTGCATCCCGCCGGCATTCTAAGCCCTGCCTCCTTCTTTCAAACCCATGCTTGCCCTTCATCCAATCCCCTGGCAGCATTCACTCACACAGAGAATACTTACCAGCTGCCGCATCCTCCTCACCGCCGCCGTAACCGGGACACATTGGCTGGCCGCACAGATACTCGTTGTGGGCTGCATGCGACCCGCGGCCCGCGAGTTTGACTTGCTTGCTCTACAGACTTAAGTGGACAGGCAAAAGAATGATTCCTGCGCTCCTACCAATTAGGCTAAGATAAAATAATATTCTCATGAAAAAGGGTATTTGGTTAAACCCTTTGGCCAAAGCATTTGTAAGCCTGCATGCCACGTCAAGGCAACCCATTTAATGCAGGTACCTACACTATACTATATATATATACTAGCTGAGAGACCCGGCGTTGCCGGGATGTAATGTTCCCGCTTCTCTCTCTCTCCTCCCCCCTCTCTCTGTTTGTCCCCCATTCACATCAATCCAGTCTCCCCCCTCCCTCCTTTACAGCTTCATGCAGTGTGTGTGCGCGCGCGAGCGTCAGTGAGTCTGACGCAGAAACACAAACACACACAGACTGAGTGACTGACGCACACACAGTCAGTGTGTGCGTGTGTGTGTGCCTCAGTCAGTGTGTGCGTGCGTGTGTGTGGCAGTCAGTGTTTGTGCGTGCGTGCGTCAGTCAGTGTGTGTGGGGGTGTGTGTGCACACGTCAGTCAGTGTGTTGTCAGTCGGTGTGTGTGTGTCAGTCGGTGTGTGCGTGTCAGTCGGTGTGTGTGTGTGGGTGCGTGCGTCAGTTAGTGTGTGTGCGCATCAGTTAGTGTGTGAGCGCGTCAGTCAGTGTGTGTGCATGTCAGTCAGTGTGTGTGCGTGTCAGTCAGTCAGTGTGTGTGTCAGGTCAGTGTGTGTGTGAGTCAGTGTGTGTGTGTGTGGGTCAGTGTGTGTGAGTCAGTGTGTGTGTGTGTGTGAGTCAGTATGTGTGTGTGTGAGTCAGTGTGTGTGTGTGTGTGTGTCAGTCAGTGTGTGTGTGTGTGTCAGTCAGTTGTGTGTGTGCGCGTCAGTCAGTGTGCGCGTCAGTCAGTGTGCGCATGTGTGTCAAGTCAGTGTGGTGTGTGTATCAGTCAGTGTGTGGTGTGTGTGTGTGTGTCAGTCAGTGTGTGTGTGTGTGTGTGTGTCAGTCAGTGTGTGTGTGTCAGTCAGTGTGTGTGTGTGTGTGTGTGTGTGTCAGTCAGTGTGTGTGTCAGTCAGTGTGTGTGTCAGTCAGTGTGTGTGTCAGTCAGTGTGTGTGTGTGTGTGTGTGTGTGTGTGTGTGTGTGTGTGTGTGTGTGTGTGTGTGTGTGTGTGTGTGTGTGTGGTGTGTGCGCTGTCAGTCAGTGTGTGTGTGTCAGTCAGTGTGTGTGTGTGTGTGTGTGTGTGTGTGTGTGTGTGTGTGTGTGTGTGCGCATCAGTTAGTGTGCGTGTGTGTGTGTGTGTGTGTCAGTCAGTCAGTGTGTGTGTGTGTGTGGTGTGGGTGTGTGTGCATGTGGCTGTCAGGGGTTCTGTGCATGTGGCTGCCAGGGGTTGTGTGCGTGCGTCAGTATGTGTGTGTGTCAGTCAGTGTGTGTGTATACACGGCGTTGGCCGGAGGCAGGGATGGGGGACGTGAAAGGCAGGGGAAAATGAGCGCCGGGGAGGAGAGGTGAGTCAGCACCGGGGAGGGAGGTGAGTGTGATGGGGAGGAGGAGAGGTGTGTATGTGTATACCCGGCGTGGCCGGAGGGAGGGGGGGGTGTCAAAGGCAGGGGGGGCGTCAAAGGCAGGGGGGGCGTCAAAGCAGGGGGGGGGGCGTCAAAGGCAGGGTCGTCAAAGGCAGGGGGGGGCGTCAAAGGCAGGGGGCGTCAAAGGCAGGGGGGGTGTCAAAGGCAGGGGGGGGGCGTCAAAGGCAGGAGGGTGGGGGGGAGTCAAAGGCATGGATTCCTCCCCCTGCATTTCCTCACCTGGCATCATGCCGTGCTCCTTGGGCTGCCACTGGTTCTCTCCCCCCTCGTGGCCTCCGCCGACTCCCGGTGGCACAAAGGAGGTATTAACTCCCTGCCGCCCTCCTCCTGCTCCTCGGGGATGTTGAGCCGTAGAGAGCGTGCTCTGGGAGGTGGGGGGGAAAGAAATTGGGGGGGGAGAAGTGGGGGTGGGAAGTGGGGGGGTGGAAATGGGGGAGCAACACACATGCGACACCTACCTGTACTTCCGGGCGCCACCATCTTCTCACTCGGCGCCGCGAGGGAGGAAGGGGGTCCTTCTGGGCGCCGCCATCTTAGGCACCGCGAGGCACCCTGCCTGTTCCCCCGCCGGGGAGGGAGGTGAGTTGGAGCACCGGCGGGGAGGGAGAGAGGTGAGTTGGAGCACCGAGGGGGAGAGGTGAGTTGGAGAGGAACCCGGCATTGCCCGTGAGCTAAAATTCTGCTCCCTTCTCTCTCCCTCTTTCTCCGTTCTCCCCAGAGGTGAGGGACGAACAGTGGACAGGAGGGGGGGACGAACAGTGGACAGGAGGGGGGGGGACGAACAGTGGACAGGAGGGGGGGGGATGAAAAGTGGACAGGAGGGGGGGGGATGGACAGTGGACAGGAGGGGGTGGGACGGACATTGGACAGGAGGGGGGGGTGGACAGTAGACAGGAGGGGGGGGGACGGACAGTGGACAGGAGGGGGACGACGGACAGTGGACAGGAGGGACGGAGAGTAGACAGGAGGGGGGGACAGTGGACAGGAGGGGGAAACGGACAGTGGACACACATACGAGTGAGAAGATGGCGGATGCCGGAAGTACAGGTAGGTGTCGCGTGTGTCGCTCAGTGTGTGTGTGTCAGTCAGTCAGTGTGTGTGTGTGAGTCAGTGTCTGTGTGTGTGAGTCAGTGTGTGTGTGTGTGTGAGTCAGTGTGTGTGAGTCAGTGTGTGTGTGTGTGTGAGTCTGTGTGTGTGTGTGTGTGAGTCAGTGTGTGTGTGTGAGTCAGTGTGTGTGTGTGAGTCAGTGTGTGTGTGTGTGAGTCAGTGTGTGTGTGTGTCAGTCAGTGTTTGTGTGTGTCAGTCAGTGTGTGTGTGTGTCAGTCAGTGTGTGCGCGCGTCAGTGTGTGTGCGCGTCACTCAGTGTGCGCGTCACTCAGTGTGCACGTGTGTGTCAGTCAGTGTGGTGTGTGTGTCAGTCAGTGTGTGTGTGTGTGTGTGTGTCAGTGTGTGTGTGTGTGTGTGTGTGTGTCAGTCAGTGTGTGTGTGTGTGTGTGTCAGTCAGTGTGTGTGTGTGTCAGTCAGTGTGTGTGTGTGTGTGTGTGTGTGTGTGTGTGTGCACGTCAGTCAGTGTGTGTGTCAGTCAGTGTGTGTGTCAGTCATGTGTGTGTCAGTCAGTGTGTGTGTCAGTCAGTGTGTGTGTCAGTCAGTGTGTGTGTGTGTGTCAGTCAGTGTGTGTGTGTGTGTGTGTGCACGTCAGTCAGTGTGTGTGTGTGTGCGCGTCAGTTAGTGTGCGTGTGTATGTGTGCGTCAGTCAGTGTGCGTGCATGTGTCAGTAAGTGTGTGTGTCAGTCAATCAGTCAGTGTGTGTGTGCGTGCGTCAGGGTGTGTGTGCATGTGGCTGTCAGGGGTTGTGTGCGTGTGGCTGCCAGGGGTTGTGTGCGTGCGTCAGTACGTGCGTGTGTCAGTCAGTGTGTTGTGTGTGTATACCGGCGTTGGCTGGAGGCAGGGAGGGGGGGCGTGAAAGGCAGGGGGAGTGAGCGCCGGGGAGGGGAAGTGAGTGAGCGCCGGGGAGGGAGGTGAGTGTGATGGGAGGAGGAGAGGTGTGTGTGTATACCCGGCATTGGCCGGAGGCAGAGGTGGGGCGTCAAAAGCAGGGGGGGGGGCATCAAAGGCAGGGTCGTCAAAGGCAGGGGGGGCGTCAAAGGCAGGGGGGCGTCAAAGGCAGGGGGGGCGTCAAAGGCAGGGGGGGGCGTCAAAGGCATGGATTCCTCCCCCTGCATTTCCTCACCTGGCAGCATGCCGCGCTCCTTGGGCTGCCACTGGTTCTCTCCCCCCTCGTGGCCTCCACCGACTCCCGGTGGCACAAAGGAGGTATTAACTCCCTGCCGCCCTCCTCCTGCTCCTCGGGGATGTTGAGCCGTAGAGAGCGTGCTCTGGGAGGTGGGGGGGGAGAAGTGGGGGGTGGGATGTGGGGGGGGGTGTTGAAATGGGGGAGCGACACACGCGCGACACTACCTGTACTTCCGGGTGCCGCCATCTTCTCACTGCGCCGAGAGGGAGGAATGGGGGTCCTTCCGGCGCCGCCATCTTAGGCGCTGCGAGGCAGCCTGCCTGATCCCCTGCCGGGGAGGGAGGTGAGTTGCCCGTGAGTTAAATTTCCCACTCCCTTCTTTCTCCCTCTTTCTCTGTTCTCCCAGAGGGGAGGGATGAACAGTGGACAGGAGGGGGGGACGAACAGTGGACAGGAGGGGGGGGCGAACAGTGGACAGGAGGGGGGGACGAACAGTGGACAGGAGGGGGGGACGAACAGTGGACAGGAGAGGGGGCGAACAGTGACAGGAGTGGGGGACGAACAGTGGACAGGAGGGGGGGATGAACAGTGGACAGGAGGGGGGGACGAACAGTGGACAGGAGGGGGGATGGACAGTGGACAGGAGGAGTGGGACAGACAGTAGACAGAGGTGGGGGGGACGGACAGTGGACAGGAGGGGGGGACAGACAGTGGACAGGAGGGGGGGGATGGACAGTGGACAGGAGGGGGGGCAGTGGACAGGAGGTGACGACGACATTGGACGGGAGGGGGGGGATGGACAGTGGACAGGAGGGGGGACGGACAGTGGACAGGAGTGGTGGGACAGTGGACGTGGGACAGTGAACAGGAGGGGGGGGCAGTGGACAGGAGGGGGGGCAGTGGACAGGAGGGGAGGCTGTGGACAAGAGGGGAGGTAGTGGAGAGGAGGGGGGGCAGTGGACAGGATGGGGGGGGCAGTGGACAGGAGGGGGGGCAGTGGACAGGAGGGGGGGCAGTGTCGCACACACTCAGTCACACACACACACACATCGTCACACACACACACACAAAGTCACACACACACATGTCTCAGTACCGTGATGCGCCCTTTCTCAGTTCCGTGCGGCGCCGCAGGTGGTGGAGCAACACACGCGACACCTACCTGTACTTCCGGCAGCCGCCATCTTCTCACTCAGCGCCGCGAGGGAGGAAGGGGGTCCGCCATCTTACGCGCCACGTGGCAGCCTGCCTGTTCCCCCGCCGGGGAGGGAGTGGAGCGGGAGGGAATGGAGCGGGTGGGAATGGAGCAGGAGGGAATGGAGCGGGAGGTGTGGAGTGGGAGGGAATGGAGCGGGAGGGAGTGGAGCGGGAACATTACATCCCGGGCAACGCCGGGTCTCTCAGCTAGTATGATATATTAGTGAAAGCACTGTATGCCTGTCTGCATCTTCCTGTGTCCCTAGGGGAAATCTCATTGGTCCTTGGGCCGCCCGCCCTCGCACACCTCTCATTGGCCTGAGGCGACACACAC